>NC_133652.1:212745571-213045571 GCF_009905375.1 Apium graveolens
TCATATTCCTTGTCCACCAGTAACAGATCATTCAAGAGTTTGACAAACCTTTCATATAAGTCAGTTAATGACTCATCACTTTTTGAGTCAAAGTGTTCATACTCTTGAGTGAGTATAGTCCTCCTGTTTTTCTTGATTGCATCAGTTCCCTGACACCTTATCTCCAAAGCATCCCATATCTCCTTTGCAGTCTTGCAGTGAATTACCCTATTTGACATGACATTATCAACGGCACTATGCAGCAAATGCCTTACCTTTGCATCCTTGGCAATAGATGAGATATCTTCAGCTATCTATTCACTTTTCTCCTTTGGTACGATTTTTGCTGGCTGATCTGCAACTACAATATAGAGCTTGGTTGGCTTATATGGTCCTTCATTATTTCTGTCAAGGTATTCTGGATCTGTAGCTTCCAGAAACATAGCCATCTTCACTTTCCATATGGGATATTCAGATGGTCTCAGCATGGGAACCCTGATAGTCTCATATCGACTCTGGGTTTGAGTCTTTGGAGTTTCTTCAGTTTTGGCGGGCTTGGCTGGATTTTCAGCTTCTTCAGACATGATTGTTTTGGATCTTTACTGTATGTGTGTTAACAGATAAGCTCTGATACCACTTGTTAGGTCACACAATACTGTAGAAGGGGGTTGAATACAGTGTAGAATACAATCAAATCGATTTAAAGCACAAGTAACAGAAAACAAATGTATTCGATATAATAAACTCTGTTATAATGGAACTGTTCTCTCTCAGTGATGAACAAATATCACGAGAGCTGCTAGGTTACAATATATGATCTTCTCGATGATCGTAACTCTTATAGAGTAAACCTATGTCTGTGTTTATATAGATATACAGTTACAAGATAACTTCTAGTTGATATGGAATATAATTCTGTCTCCTAAAATATATCAACCAGATATCTTATATAATTCTTCTAGTCCTCAAACTCTTTCCATGCATATCTTATTCCGTATTAGTTTTGATCTTATTTCCTGTGAATCAGCTTCCGTCCTTAACTATTAGTCCTCCAATACTTAAGTTCTGATATCCATCTTCTGATATTATCTTCTGATAATCTAAGTCCTGATATCCTTAAGTCCTGACTTCCAGTAAGTCCTGATTCCAGTAAGTACTGATATTTCCTGTTAGTTAAGATCTGAAAACTAAACATGAATCATATTAGACATGACATCTCAAATATATCCAACATACTGAAAGTATTGCCGTGGAAAGGATTGACACGATTTGGAAAGAAAGGAAAACTGAGCCCAAGATATGTTGGACCTTTTGAGATTCTAAAGCGCGTTGGCAAAGTAGCTTATGAGTTGGCGTTACCTCCCCACATGGAGCACATTCACAATGTTTTTCACGTATCGATGCTTAAGAATTATAATCCAGACTCCAGGCATGTAATCGAATATGAGCCAATAGAACTTCAAGCAGATTTGTCGTATGTAGAGAGTCCGATAGAGATTCTAGAAGAAAGAGAGAAAGTGTTAAGGAATAAAGTGGTAAAGTTAGTAAGGGTATTGTGGAAAAATCCAAAGGTTGAAGAGTCAACCTGAGAATTAGAAAGTGATATGAGAGAAAAGTACCCTCATTTGTTTTCTTAGGAGATTCTGAGGACATAATCCTTTTAAGGGGGGAAGGATGTAATATCTTGGATATATCGTGAAATTATTTTTGCTAATAAATAAATATTATGCATGTCCAGTGTTTATTCGGTGAATTATTTGTTAAGTGGTATATGTGTTTGGATGTTTAAAAATAATATTAATTGAGTATTTTAATTTTTAAATGTCCAAAATAAAATATAGATAATTGTCATATCTTCCTATTTATTTTTATGTTGATTTATGATTTTTTATAGGAAATATATGGATTTTATAAATTCTTTTTCCGAGTATTTATAAATTATTTTATACAATCGGGAACCTACCGACGTCATCCGTTTTTACGTTTTTATAACCCGAAACTCTTCCGAGAACTCATTCATAACCTAATTGCAATATTCCGAGCATTTTCCATGTTTCGACTTTTTCGATCCGGCGTACGGTTTGTCATGCGCGGGTCCCAACACAATATTTTCGATACATTATTCGTTTCGGTAAATCAATAGAACTCGTATTTTCGATAAATGGGATCTTTTTATTAAACTATTACAATTATCAGCTTGTAATACGTATAACCAGGCGCTGAGACCAAGACCGCAGTACAAACCGGTACCGTTAGGATCTGTTTTTATAAATAAATGTACCATTTTATATCCGGAATGATCCGACGGGATACTAATTTTCCATAATTATAAATAGCCTTTACCGTATTTTATTTCTTACCAAAAATCATTTGCAAACAGTAATTATATAATTTTACAGAGAAAATCTATATATTCATATAAACTTTCAAGAATCAAACAGCAATTCAGAGGTGTTATTGAAATCCGTTTGGAAAGCTTGAGTAACCAAAACGAAGGGTTTGAAGAGTACTATCATATTATATAAGTTCCAGAACTGCAGAATCAAAGTTTTATTTTCTATATTTTTATTTATTTTCGAATTATTTTGAATAAAAATATGAATTTTTGTTCGGATGATTTTTTGAATGATTTGATGATTGCATGTTGTAGAGCTTGTTTTCCTGATGATTTTCATATGTCATATGACTGATTTGGAGTTCAATAACATGTTCAAAATTGAGTTTAATCTTCGAATTTTAAAATTAGGGTTTATAACCCGTATGAATGTTCTTAATTGAAATTTAGGGCTTTTTGTTCTAGGGGTTATTAGCTGTTGAAATATAGTGGGTTGTGTTCCTTATGAAATTTGCAATCGATTGGTGTATAGCTCGTTAACAGACGATTCATGGTTTGAAGGGAGTTGTGTTTTTAAATTTACGTCGAGCTCGCTGGAAACCGGCGAACTTCCCGGCCAAAATTCCGGCCAACTCAGGGGTTATTGATGTGTTTTGATTGCATGAATAGATTCCTGGTGATGTATAGATCATATCTGGAGGAGTTAGTGGTGTGCGGATGCCGGGAACGTCTTCTCCGGCCATCCCCGTAATTTTTCGGTGACTAAACTACAAAATTGCAGTTTAGTCCCTGTACTTTTGAAGATGGTGAAGTTTAGTCCCTGAAGTTTCTGGAAATTGCAGAAATAGGATTCCTGTTTTAAAAATGTTTAAAAATCATATTTTCTATTTATTTTAATTATAAAAATTCATTTTTAATTTCTGAAAATCCCAAAAATTATTATTTTAATTCCAAAAATTATTTTTAATTCAAAAATAGATATGAATTAATTAGTAATTAATATTAGTTAATAATTAATTGATTAATTAGTCAATTAATTCAAAAATTAATTGATTAATTGATTTAATTAATTATTAATTGATTTTAATTAATTATATTATTAGATTTAATTATTTAAAAATGATTTAAAAATTCCGAAAAATAGTTTCGAGCTTCAAAATATTATTTTAAATTGTTTTCAAGGCTCGATAATTATTAGAAAATTATTTTGAAACCAGATTTGGCCAACGGAACCTTGTTTATTGATTTGAAATTGATCCAACGACCCGTTTTAATTTTGAAAAATGTTTTAAAAATTATATTAAATACCCGAAAGCCTTTTATGACCCGAGACTCCTTTATAAATGATATATCATTGATTGTTTGATGTCTTACATGATATATGTAACTTGTTGTTTGACTGTCGGTGTACATGTTCGGTGTTTACTTGTTTATAGCATAACTTTAAATCCGTTAGTAGGATTTGGGTAAAACGAAGGGTAGATAGAAGTGTATATCAAATAGAAACGTATGAGTTGAGTATTGATAGATGCTTATGATATATGAGCAGAAGAGGCAAGGCTTAGGAAAGGAAAGCAGATAGTCGAGGAGTAAGACAGTTGTAATTGGAAGTTAGTGAAGTATAGCAAGCTAGTACCAGGCAAGTGTTCTAAACTTTCTCGAAATATATTATAGTTGATTGATAGCCATGTTTTATATTGCAAGTGCTTTGAAGCACTGAACCCTAAACTCTGATTCCAGTTGTTGATCTTGGAGCCGTAAACCTTATTCTTTATGAACCATTGATTATTGCATACCCGAATATGAACCACAGATATACGATACTACTCCACAAATACATACAAACTAAATGCCAAACACTGAATCAAATTGCTTACATATTCAAACCATTGTACCTTATGCTTTGAAAGACCAAATCCTTGTAACCTTGAAACGTTGATTCCTTTGTTATCCAATTCTTTCATTACCTAACAGCCATTCTTTGAAATTGCTATATTGATCCTTTGTGAAGATTGAAACCATCTCATTATTGAACATCCAATATTGCTTATGATTTTAATTATTGATTTATATTGTTTATTCTGTTATTATGTTAGAATTGGATTTTTTTTATAAAATTGGGGACCAGATTCGTGGTCAGGCCATATTAGTGATCAAGTTAGGCCAATGTGTGCCTTGGATCCAGTAATTAGAGCAGAGCTGTGTGCCTTGCTCGGGGTTAGTGCATGACTGATCAGCAGCCTAACCTTACTTTTTTTAAAAATAAAAATATAATATCCAATTCTAAATTATTAATCATTGTTCACTTGATACCTTAACCCTTTTCACTTGATGATCATTATTCTCAGTCTTGTCATTGTGACTTGCTGAGCTAGTTAGCTCATTTGTGTAATGTTGTTTATGTTCTTTTCCAGTTAAGAAGAAACCAGTTGGTAGCGAGGATCCCCAATCCAGTGCGAGAGCTAGGGGTCCAGGTTGATCGAGATAAGCTAGATGGAAGCTTTTGAGATAGTTTAAAAAGTTTGTAATAATATTTAATGTTCAGTTCTAAGGTTGAATAGTTGGGATTTGGACGTTGTAATATAAAGTGTGTGTGTGTGTGTGGCTTGTGTTCATACTTTAACCTGTTGCGATCCGTGGTAGGTGGTAAGTAGGGTCACTGCATATTATTATTATCTTTATTATTGTTATAAGCAGGTTATAAATAAGGTGTGTGTGTGGATCCCAAACTTCTGATCCGGGTTTGGAGAGCGCCACAGGTGTGATCGCTGTCAAGAGCATGCCCATGTAGTAAGACAGCCCCCCCGGAATGCATACTTTCATAAAATCCCCAATCATGTTTGCCATATGGGGGATAGGTATCCTTGGGCCTTTCCCAGTGGCTAGTGCTCAAAGGAAGTTCTTATTTGTAGCAATTGATTACTTTACTAAGTGGATCGAAGCCAAACCCTTAGCCAAGAATACAACTAAACAAGTTGCTCAATTCCTGTGCTAAGCATCATGTGCAGATATGGGATTCCCTAAATTTTGCTAACCGATAATGAGACACAGTTCAATAATGAGGAATTCAGAAAGTATTGTGAAGATAATGAGATCGAGCTGCGATTCACTTCCGTCGCTCACCCTCAAGACAATGGAAAAGCAGAGGTTGCGAATCAAATTATCCTAGATGGGTTAAAGAAAAGGATTGAATAGTCCAAGAATAACTGGGTAGACGAGATACTTCCAATACTTTGGGCATACGGGACCACTTGTAGAGTCACGACAGGGCATACACCATTTATGTTAGAAAATGGGGCAGAAGCGGTCATTCCTGTGGAAACATCACATTCATCTCCAAGGATTCAAGCTTATAATTTAGAAGAAAATGATGAAGGGCAGAGACTAGCCTTAGAATTAATAGATGAAGTTGGAGATCAAGATCATGCTAAGATCGTAGAATATCAGAAAAAGCTTCCCTTTACTAAAACCTAAGGGTAAAAGAAGGTTTTTCAAGCAAGGAGATCTAGTCTTAAGGAAGGTTGAAGCATCAGGAGTTGGGCAGAAAGGGAAGCTGGCCCCAAACTGGGAAGGGCCGTACAAATTTAAAAGTGTTCAAGTACAAGGGTCTTATAAGTTGGAGACTATGGAAGGAGAAGAAGTGCCAAGGACTTGGCATGCTCAAAATCTGAAGATTTGTTATATATAGCTCGTTGAAAATGAAGTGCTTACTTACTAAAGTAGTAAAAAGGTTCAAAAGCACCATGAAGCTTTGCTCGCTTAGGATCTATATTCCAGTTTGTTAATTTATTCCAATTATTTAGGATTTATATTCTAGATTATAGCTACTAAGATTTGACCCATTTATGTAAGGTCTTGAAAGACCACACTGTGATTATTTAAGTTTGGATACTGAGATTTGAAAAACCAAGTCATACTCTTGGGTGGAAGTGATGGTTTATTTGCAAAACTTAAATGGAAAGCTATGTATAACAAGCAAGCAAAGCAAGGAGATAACTATAAAAACATTTAAGAAATGTAGAAAAGGGGAATAGCATAAATAAACCCCCAAGGGTATTAAGTTCGAAATACAACAAGAAAATACAAAAGCCATGAAAGGCTAAGATTCTACTCATCCCTTGTTGATTCATCCTTGTCCTTCTCCTCCTCAGTACGCTCTTCCTCTGCATTAGCTGAAGTCTCTGCATTTTTGGCTGGAGAGGATAAAGGAAATGTAGTGCTAGGATCAAGGATGCGATCTTCCTGTATGGAGTCTTAAAGAGAGCGTCCAAGATATCCTCAGTTTCTGGCTGCTCATGGCTAATAAAATCCTTGGCCTCTATTAAGCCAGGATGCTTCTCTATCACCACCTTCACCGCAACATCCCATTCTTGCATAAACTGAATAGGATAAAGACCCTCGTCATGAACCTCCATTAGGTCCCTGAACTTATGAGAGTCCATGTAGTCATCAATAAGGGTTTCCTTATTACTTTGGAGCTTTACCAGCTCAGCATGGGCTTTGGACAACTCTTGGTCCTTATTATTTAACTTCTTCTCAAGGTCCCCAACCCTCTCCTTCCACTTATTCATCTCCTTCTCAAAATCATCAGTGTTTCGTTCCCAGGACTTGGCCTGATGAAGTGCTGCCTGGAAGAAGCCATTGCTCTACAAAAGGAGGAGGAAAATTCAATAAGACAATAATAAAAAGAGAAATATAAAAAAAAGAGAATGGCACATGTTTACCGAGGCTTGGGCTTGAGAACCCAGATGCTCAATTGTCTCAATATCACTCCCCGTGACAATGTCGGTGTAGTCCTGGGGAGTAATATAGTGGAAATACCAATCTTTTGCTTGTTTGGTGGACCCAACCACCGTATCACCTCTCATAAAGCCTCAGTTGGGCCTATAAGTGTGCCCTTTGATTGAGGGATCCACATCATCTCCCAAGGAATCCTCGGGAACATGTGGATTCAGGAATGAAGGGCCATCAGGTTTCCCTCTTGGGTCTTTGTTGAGTTTGGCCCTCTTTTGAAAGGCCGATTTGCCCTCCTTGGGCCGTTAATGTTGTTGATGGATTCGCAAGCTGAAACATAAACATTGAAACCCATGAGTAATTGAATTATAACAAAGTAGGACAGAAAAAAGGAAAAATGCATGTAAAGTTACCCTTGTCAGTGGCCTGAGAAAGGCCAACTTTCTTCAATGAAAATTCCTCTAAAAGTGTCCAAGTATCCTATTTGGCCATTATCCGCGGTAAGGGCTTAATAACTAGCCTCCTCCTCATCAGTTAGCCTAATACTAGTTGGGCTACCATTAACTACCTTACAAAAGGGCCTACGAAATAAGGTAGCCCAATCGCCTCCATCCTATGTTAATCTAACAAATTCATCTCTCTATTTTGGGTTATTTTCAACATTGGAGTTACCATAAAAAATATGGGGACACATGGGCCTTTGGCGGATTAAAACCCAGCCCGGTTGGGTTGAAGGGCTGTTGTAAAATTGGAATATTTTTCTAAAGAGAGGAACGAAGAGGGAGAAATTATTTCTAAAGCACAAAACCATGAAACAAATAATATTCCTCCATGCATTTGGAGGGAGATGAAAGGGATTTATTTGAACGTCTGCAAGTAGGCAGGGGATAAATTCGTTAAATGGGAACCTACAGCCAGCAACTAGGGCTCCTCGATAAATGAAAATTGTATCATCCTCCCAATTACAAGGTCGATCACCAGGGGTGGCATGAGTAATTCTAAGGTGAGGAGGAAGCCTATATAAGGTATTATAACTTTCTATTCTACCATCCAATTTATGAAAGGTGTTTCAGTGGTTATAAGAATCTAAGTCAGAAAGGGAAGGATATTTACCCCCTAGCATTAATCATGTCAAAAAGAGATGTATTTTAAAAACAGATTTGGATGGGGGTACCTCGTTTGGAAGTGTTCATCTTGTCCATCCTAGCAAGATCGCGATCCACCATTGAAATGCTTGGGAAGGATGCTTGAATTTGCAGAAAAGGGTTGAAGATGGTGGAGCAACTCGGAAAAAGATTAGGGAGAGAACACCGAAAATTGCCTTTTTAAAGAGAGAATTGAGAGGATTTGTGATTGAGAAGTGAAGTGAGGAACTCCACTCCACTCCATTCTTATATAAAAATAAAAGGAAAGATGAATCAACGGAAAGGGTTAATAAAAAGCCCATTAAGGAAAGGCCCAAATAAAAAAGCCCATTAAATAGACAGATCTAGAACAATCTAGAAAGTTCAAGGCCGGTGAAAAAGAATAAAAATCGATCAGAATCCTGGTTGATTGTAAGGACATAATTCTGGTCGAATTTTCACTCGACGTGAGTGGTCAAAAAGAATAAAGATCGATCAGAAACCTGGTCAATTAAGGGCATAATTTTGGTCAAATTTTTATTCAACATGAGTGGTCAAAAAGACTAAAAGTCGATCAGAGTGCTAGTCGATGTTTGTTGAATCCCTCATCAATTTGTCACTCGATAAGAGTGTCAAAATTAGCCAAAAGTCTACCAGAATCCTGGTCGATTAAGGCAGAATCCTGGTCAAATTTTTATTTGACAAGGGTGTTAAAAAGGCCTATATATCGATGAAAACCCTGGTCGAGAGAAGGGAAAATCCTGGTCAAAATTTCATTCGACAAAGATGTTAGAATGTCCCAAAAGTCAACCAGAATCCTGGTCGAAAGAGGGCAGAATCCTGGTCAAAAATTCATTCGACAAGAGTGTCAAAATCAGTTATAAGTCGACCAAAATCCTGGTCGAAATCGATCAGGAATCCTGGTCGATTATTGGAGTACCCTGATCGAAATAAAAAAAATGAATGAATGAATGATTGGAAATTTTTAGAAAATTAAGAAAAAATCTTGGAAAGTTAAGAAACAATCCTGAAAATTAAGGAAAAGTTCCTGAAAACAGGAATGAGGTGAGAAAATGAGCATGGAAAATTGTGAAATTCCACAAAATATCTTTTATCCTTGGGTAAGGCAAATCATTGTGAATGTATAGGTCGCTCCACAATGTACGATACCTTATAAGGGAATAAAGAAACTTAACTTCTACGAAATCTTGCACAATTTCCTAGAAGTTTGGGGAAATGATAGGGAATAAAATAAGCCCTGATTGTGCAATTAATATCACGTTAATTGTACCCGGTTTGGGCTACAAATAAGTCCTATTTAAAGGGGCCCAAAACCCTGAATCTTAATTAATTTCTTAATTAATTAATATGGGTAAAATCAGCTGACAAATAGAGTCCAAATAAGGATATAATCCCTTGGAGATTGGCCTTTAAGAAACCTCCTGGGGCAAGGGATCAATTTCCTATATTTTGGGACTTTGAAATCCACTCTAAATCAGAGACTTGTCCACCAAGTCTCCTAATACTTATCCAATTTAAGGAATCCCATGCCTATAAAAGGGGCCTCACCCTACCAATCAGAACTATATTTTTGACTTGAGGCTTAGCTCACAGCAAGGTACATAGGCATCTTGTGAAGGCAGATTGAGTCACAAAACACGAGAGCAGTCAAATAGAGCCTTGAAGCTCACGAACCTTAGCATTAAATACACCTTAGTTTTTTACCCATAAAAATATTATTTAAAGTTGTTTGGTGACACCCAATCCTGACCCCAGATTTGAGGGATGTTATAAGTTGTCATCAGAGCTATAGGTTTTGGTCCCTGAAATAAGAATATGTTAAAATTAAGATAAGATTGGCAGATCATAAAAGATAGGGAAGACCTTAAGTAAACTCACGTTGAGTTTGAGTTATGATTATCAGATACGATATTGATGGTTAAGATAAGATGTTGCTGAGATAAGCGTGAGGTGAAAATATTAGTGCTATAGATATATTGAGTACCCAGACCCTATAGTTCCAATGAATCGACAACTCGTCAAATATTGGGTAAATTAACCTGATTTTAATATGGTTTAAATAAATTGATATTGATTCTTTCGAGAATCTTGTGCAAAGAAAGGTGGATAAATTTTGGTTTGGTCTAGTTTAGGATCGCGTAGTAAGAAATAACTATCAGCCTTTAGCCAAGCGAGTCAAGTGGAGAGTTAGAGTTGACAGTTTTAGAGACACTCTTAATGGTTAACCCTAGATATTATTGTGAGATTTTCTTGTTACTATCAGCCATTTTACGGGCACCGCACAAGGAACGACATATCTACCTTATTAGGTACACTTAAAGTTGATAAGAAAATACGACCTTATCTACGGACAAAATGTTGAATTACGCCGATTGGTTGTAACTACGATATCAAAAATGAGGATGAATATATCAAAGGTAGTACCAAATGATAGTATTGGGGTTAGAGCTATGAATCAGATAGTATGCAAAAGTAAATGAAGTTTTTATCGACTAATGAAGGCAAAATGGACCCAATAAGGAGTAGAAGATATATCGAAGTGGATGGACTCTTATGTGGTCGTTTCTTTAATTTGGTACCTTGTTGTGGTTGAGTTGAATGACAACAAACTCATATAGTAATGACGACCAGACATGTCATTTTTGAAATTTTAAATCAAGTTTTCGAAAAAGATTTTCTTAACAAAATTTTTAAAAGTTCTTTAAACAGAGTGAGTTTTAAAATTGGTTGTCAAATTACTACTTGAGTTTCTTGTTTGTTATTACTATTAGATTATCAAGAAGAATACTTGTTCTAGACTTAGTATTGTTAATTCAGAGAGCCAAGTGGACCTGCTATTACAGAGAAGTTTAAAATTTTCCCGACTGAAGAGTTCAAATCTTGTTTAATAGTATCAATAATAGAATTAATGTGCGAAAGCATTATTTATCCAATTCATGAAACTATTAAAGTTTAAAGGATTTTATTATTCAAAAAATCCAAAGTATGATTCAAGAGGATTGAGGAATTTCCAGATTTTTGAAGAAGAATATTATTACTATCAAAAGAGTCGATATGTTGCATGATCAATGGTTATATTACGCGGCATAGACAGAATTAAAATTTATGATTGTAAATCCCGTAAGAACGCCATTATGGTCGTATTATTAAAGTATCGAACGTGGAGGTACATCGCTAAAAATACAAGACTTAATAAGTAGGAATTTATTATAATTGATCAATTTGTGAAAGCATATCCAGAGGACTTTCTAAAGTTATTATCTGACTTGGATTTGGAATCTATTGACGAACGATCCTTGAAGGTATACATAAGTGAAATGTGGATGGCGACCAACGATATCAGTCTTTTCTATAATACGACATTGTATATTCTCCTAGATTCTTGAATAAGTATAAACTTCTTTGATTAATAAATTTATGAGGCAATAAGGGAAATAAGGTTATTGTATTCCTTTCAAATAATTATTCCTTCAAAATATTGCTTCATGATTGAGATAAACAGTGTTATGGTATGACGCTGTGTCGAAATGACGAAGAGTCTGGTGGGACGCCACCTAATCATGTGTTGTATGTCATATAGTAGAAAAGCTGGCCATCTTGAGTACAATTATGGTTTTCTCATTCATATCCATATCATTACTTATTCTTTCTTTTTCAACCATAAATTTATTAACTTATGGATCCTTCCAATTGTTTCGTTGTAATGTTGTTCTTTACAAAGTTTTCCAATCAGAATTATATACACAAATTCCTTTCTTGAGTAAGGTGTATTCTTTAAATGCTTTAAAAGGAGTGGAATACTTTCATATAGTAGATAGAATTACATGTTGGGTATAAATATGATTTCAAACCAATAAATGGTGAACATTTACGCGCAAAGAAGAATCATTATAGAGATAACGTGGTTCCTACAAAGACATCAAATCATAAATGGGTATATTAGACATGGTTGTTCTTGTTGTGGGGATTTTATCATAACGTTATATTGTGTTAACGCGATGCACTTAAATTTAGAATATTTTGGCGTGAAATGGATTAGTTAGTGAACCATATTAGGTGAATTAACTATATGAATAAGAAAGTAAAGTTGCCTACACCAGACAAGGCAAATGATTGACTGGACAACAGAAGAAGATGAAGGAAATTCTTAATAATAACCCAAAAAAGTGATTAATACGTTAAGCAGGCGAAACATACCTCAATTATGTGGGAGATACTTGTCATGAAGGTTCGAGAATTGAAGAAATTTAAATTACGAATAAATTTTGATTATGTTTTTTGAGAAATTTTTAGGTTTTCCAGCAATTATATGACTTATGGCGAATTTGACACTAGGAATTGAGCCCAGCAATGGAGGTTCCGTATTAAAAAACATAAGTAGAGATAAAGAAATAGTGATCCAACTGTGAAATATCTTAAGAATTAACGTTTTAAAACCAAATGAATTTATACAAACTATGATAGTGTTGATGGAGACCATATATGGGTCATCAGTAGTTAAACAATCTAACAAACGAAAATCAATATATATTATTGACAATAGAAGATTTGTTTGATTAGTTGAAAGATGTAGTATAATTTCTTAAAAGTAATTATATATAAGTGTCAACAGTGGAAAATAAGATTAAAAGATATCTTTAAAATGGATTTATGAACATGTATAAGTAATATGAATTGTTAATTAGAGAGCTTGGATTGAAACACGAACTAGAAGGATTCTAGAATAATCGAATAAAGTTTTGAGATATAGTAGAATAATTTGTAATTATATTCATGAGTGATATTCTGTTATATTCCGAAAAGAATGATGAAAGGTATGGTTATAATAATTAATTATTCATTATGGTTTTAAGTTGGATTAAAGGTTTTTATTATGTTGGTTAATAATATATATTATTTTCAGTATGTTACATGTTACAGTATCGTGAAATGAGGAGTTTGGTTGATAGGAGTTGATGGATATATTTGTTGGTGATTTGGTTGATTGTTGGTGTTGGCTTAAGTTTGACTGGAAGTCAATACAATGGAAATGTTGCCCAAATTTTTCTAAAAATATCACACTTCTAAAACACGAAGCGCACTTCCATGTGTTATTGATATTCCCGTTTGATACTCTAAACGATTGTGATTTCGGTTCTGGAAAAAAAGATGTTTATGGCTAATCCGACTTCATGTAATTGGTTTTCGATTTCATTTAGCTAGTCATAACTTGGTTCAATTGATCAATTAAAAAGAATTAATTGATTAATTTTATGAACTGAAGGTCAGTTAAATGGAGATCATTTCTAATTAGATTAATTTAATTTTTGATGCGGTTTTCAGATCCAAAATCCAAATAATTAGAGAGTTGGAGAGAGAGGACATCCGTAAGGTTTAGAAGTTGAATGAAATAGGGTGATATTACCATAAGTTTATTCGAGACTTTGTCTAATTATGTATGCCTTTTTTGTAAAAGACAATAGAAATGAAAAGTTTATTTGTTTATGGACATGAAAAAAATGTATTCAAGAAACTAAAGGTTCAATATAAGAGCTAATAGAAGTAAGAGGGAGATAAAAAGGAAGGAAGAAGAAAGAAGAAATTGGTAACTTCACCAACGTGGATGCTGTTAGACAATCAAGGAGGTTTTATCAGCTAAAATGATGTTTTACATGAAGGAATTTGGTTGTATATCTATACAGAGCGATAAAGCAATGAAAAATACTTCGAAACAACTGAAAACTCGCAAATTTAAGTATCCGATGTATGGTAGAAGTTGGCAATGATAGTATGTGAACTGATGATATGGAGGCCTTGTGTATTTAGGGAAAAGTATATAATTTATACAGACCCCAATAATTTGAAATATATCTTCATTTCGAGGAAGTCAAATATGAGATAGAGGATAGTTGGAATTGGTTAGAGATGATAGTTGCGCAATTAACAGTTATTGGAGCAAGGCTAATCAGGTATCTGACAGTCTCAGCGAAAAGGAAAATGTGATTTTGTTAATTCTATTAGCACAGACAGTAAAAGAGTTCGAACAGTTAGGAATTGAAAAGCTTTCACTCCAGAGTTGGCTACAAAAATGGTTTATTTAATGATGAACCGATTAGTACTATTGGGAAAAAGTATTCGCTTATGTTAAGAAGAAATAATAAGACAGAGGAATGGAGAACTTAACTAAGAATGGAAGTGGAATCAAAAGGATGATAAAGAAATTTTATAAGTTGCCCAGGATGTAAGTAAGTTATGGACATCGTATGTGCTAAAGCTAAAGTAAAGAATGTAATGAAACGTCTATAATTTGAGATAGGAAATTCATTCTGAGAATACGGTTAAAAACTGAGGGTTAAAAAGTAAATATTGTTAGGCTTGGTATGAAAAAAGAGATGGTGGAGCATGTAAGTAAATCTTGTATATACCGAAGAATCCAGGCCAGCATTAAAGGCTGGATATATTATTGTAACCATTGCGAAAACGAGTACATCTCGTTAAGGGATGTCGTAGTGAAATCACTTGAGAACCGAAGCCGATAAAGAGTTATTTGAATTATTATTGATATGTTAACCACACCTAATCATTCTCTTTTATTAATGAACAGTTTATTTGATAAGTAAGTTCAATACTGCTTAAAAGAGATTAGGGTACGTCATCTGATTCAAGTATTGATTGTAATTGATCGATATTATTACCGGATTTAGGGTGTTGGCAAAAGTATTGAGGATGTTGTGAACCATGTTGAACTGGAATAGTATATACCACCCATGGATGAATGAGCACCACGTAGGGAAATCTAAAGGAAGGAATCTGGCTAAACATCAATAACTCGAGAGATTCAAGTTATTCCGAGAATTTGATAAATACATACATGTAGAAGAAGACTTTCTGATAATATGACATGAAGACAGTAATACAGTTATATGTGACTGAGGGGAGAGTATTGCAATAAATTTCATATGAGGACTTTTTAGAACCAAAATAAATGATAATATGAGTTAGAGTATGCGGGTGATGTCTCCAGGTTAATATATTTTCTTTTAAATAGTACAAGATTTTTGCTCGACAAATAAATTCATGTGTGATTGAAGGACATTATGGGATGATAAAGAATTCGTACGTCAATCGTATCCAGCTGAGATTTTCTCTTTAATTCTTAATTCTTGAGTTAATTTCGGGAACGTTTAGAGACCAGATGCACTATGGCTTAGTGTACCATTCACGGATGGATGAGAAGATTAAGGAAATGATTAAAGAGCTTCGAATGCGCTGGGAAGTGATTATAATGCAGGATGATTAAACAAATAAATACATGGAGAATGAGGTTAAACAACCAGTAAATGTTGAAAGCCATCATGAACATGATTAATAAGAACTAGCAAGAAATGAAAGTTTAGTATGTATTCTATTGATCCTTTTGAGATATTAAGGCATGTGAAGAAAGTTGTATGTGAGTTAGTTCTACTATATATAACATGTTCATAGGGTGTTTATATGTCTAGACTCAAGAAGTGTAGTTTATCTCCATTATATATGTATATGCGTGTCAGAAACTCAATTAAGTTGGGTTGTATGAACAACCAATAGAATATTGTCAACAAGAGGCTGTTGAGAAATAATTGATATTGTGAGTTAAAATCTTATTTTTTTTAAAAATTGTGGGACTATCAAATATTCAATATTTTGCATATTTGGATTATTCGTAATTTTTGGGAAATTTTGACATAATTTTTGTATTTATTGGATTAAAAATTATTCCCCGTTAATTATTAATTTTGGGCTAATTATTTTTATTAAATGATATAATGTGGCCCTAATTAATTTTGGGGGTATTATTGTTGTAATTATAAATAGAATTTATGTATTATTTAATTATTATTTAATTATATAAAAATCAGAAAATATATTAAAAAATCAGAAAATTCCCTCAAATTAGGGTTAGGGTTTCAAAAATTGTTCTTGGAATCAAACCATGATTTTGTAGTGATTTAGAAAGCAAATCATGTCGTATTTGTAATTAAATTGAATCTCATGAAGAGCTCTATCAGATTATGGCCTCAAATCATACCTCAGGTTAGTGAATTTTAATTTTGAATTTTAAGGTTTATGTTCGAATTCAGGCATTTTAATTCAGGGGTTATTGTTTTATTTTGATGTTTGATAATCGATTCATATATTTACCTGTATCAAACGATTTCTAAATTGAGTAAACCGAATTTTGTTTCTTTTTATTATTTTCAGTTTTAATTTCATTTTTTCCAATTTCTGTGTTGATTTATTGGTGATTAGGATGATATAAAAATATTGTGATTTTCCTGAGCTTCATTTCCATATATAATACATTGAATTTGGTTCAGTAATTGTGATAATCGATGATCTCCGGAAAACTCTTGAATATCGCCGGTTTTAATGGCGAAATTGGTCGAAAAAGATGAACCTGGGATTGTTTGCTGGTGTTGAGTATATTTTAGGTGTTTATGAAATGATGCAGAATGATTCCTGCTTGAAACTAGATTGAAAGGAGATGAATTAGGCTTAAACAGGGTTTCGCCGGATGTCGGGAGCTCTCTGGAATCTACGAAAAAATCCGGCGAGTTCTTGATTAATTACGGACCCGGCTAACCCTTTTTGTTGACCCGTGTTTTTTATTAGTTGACCCGATTTCGATCCATTTTCCCCAAATCATTTTTCCAAAAACTATTTTTATGAATTTCTTTTTAAAAATAATTCAAAATTCAATTCTAGTTTTCAAAAATTAATTTTTAAATTAAAAAATAATTTGGTAATTATTTTAAATTATTAACTAAATTATTTTAATTCCAAAAATTAAATTCTTTTATTATTTTCTAGAATTTATATTTGATTTAATTATTTGTAATCTATTTTAATTAATTATTTATGCATTTATTTAATTAATTCATTCATTTATTTAATTAATTTTATTTATAAATAGTTAAATATAATATAATTATTTATAATAAAGTCAAATAATATTCTAAAAAATATTTTGTGTTTTTAAGAATATAGAGAGGTATTAAATTTTCAATTAACATTATTATTTATTGAATTATTCTTATTTTATTCGTAATAATTAGACCGTTTGCCGTTTAATACAAAACGAACGCGTCTAGACTTAGAAAAATATTCTGCTTCTATTAAAAATACTGTCGAGACATAAATTCGTTTCGAAAGGTCGCTTGATTTTATAAACGTTTCTTAGTCGCATAAACTATCAGAAGGTTGTATTTGACTCGATTTCAATTTTAAATGCGTCGAGTCGAATATTTTGACGAACAAATTTATACGTTATATGAAATATATGATACATGCCTTATATGTTTACGTTTTACGTAAATTGTGAGTCTACGTGACTATTAAACATGATATGATTAAATGTGATCCTTATCTGTTATTATCGGGTGGGTAGATGATAAGGATAAACTTATGGACTAGATAATTATATATTGCCGGTTAAGTGATATAATATCTTTTTATGATAGATACACATAGTTCGAAACATTCAAACCCAGATAGTGATAGTAAAAGTAAAACCTGATTATGTGTGATAAATGAGATGAATGGAGAAAAAATATAGGTGAACATAGAGTGGTGATTGAAAGTTAGAAAACATATCTATTGAGGCAAGTATTTCTTCCCTATTCTAAATTCATAAGAGTTAAATGTTTTATATTTCACTGTAATGAATCTTGATTATTATTTTGGCCGATTAATCTTCAAATATGCTAGCAAGTATCCATCGTTCTTGTTCTTTTATTATGAATTGTGATCTCTTAAGCTAATACCTATTGTTCGGGGTTATTTGCGAACCCTGAATTGTGATGTTTTAACCAAAATTGATTTTCATCAAAATACTCTACGGACTGGATGTTTATGATAATGTCCAGGGATGGACTGGACCCTAAGGGCGGGGGATGGACCGACCCCTTTGTTTTGGAAGGCCAGAATTGGGCTTGGGTACCTGATATGATGTGGGTCTATGCGGTTGGGCATAGGTCCGTACTATATTCTGACTGATCAGCAGAGTATAGTACATATGTTGGTTCTAGTGTCCAGTCCAATTTCTTGTTGATCGCCATTAACGACTTTCCTTCTTGAGAAGTTTTATGATTACAAAATCGAATAAGGAAATGATTCAGGAGATGAATCAGTGAATTGTTCATTGACTTTTGATCTATGATTGATGGCTAATAAGGGCCGATGTTTTATTTGCTCAACTGTTTAAATAAATAAAGATGTTTATAAAATCATTTAAAGATTGTTTCCGAGAATTTCTTTTGATAATGATAACTGGAAACCTTTTATGATACTTGCTGGGCATTTTTGGCTCACTCTTGCTTTGTGAATTCTTATTTCTTTTAGTATCATATGAGGATAAAAGTGAATAGCTCTTTATAGACAGCAAAATTGGAGAGATCCTAGCTGCAGGAAGTTGGAGATGTCAGAGTGAATAAGACGAGGAAGTTAGTAAATAGTTAATAAAATTTGAGTTAGTTGTTATAAATTGTAAAAGGTTAGATTCTTATTTTATACCATAACATGTAAACAATCCGGAATTGAGGGGTCATCTGTATATTTATTGTAATACACAGGTTTATATTATTTAAAGTTGTTTGGTGACACCCAATTATGACCCCGAATTTGGGGGATGTTACAGAATGTACATCTTGAAGATTTACAGAAGATCATATATGTTCAAATAGTGCTTGATTTATATGATACAAGTAAGCCTAAAGAAAAAATGTTGTATTTTATGGAGTCTGAAAAAGGTTGAAGATTTCATTAAAACAAATGAGAGATAAACCATAAAAAGAGTTAGAATATGTTATCACATTACTTAATGTAATCAACTCTACTACTGCTAGATGGTCTGCTTATCTAAAGGACCTAGTATACATGAAGTAGAGGGGAATGATATACAAGTCAAAGTACACTCCAAAATATAGTGATATATCTGGAAACAGTGTTAATATGCCTATTGGAGGAGCCAAGATGATTATGTCAATAGGTGTAAAAGTTCTCACTTTCAACCCAGATGGTAAGAAAGTTGGATTCTTGGAACTGGATGACTTGTCACTTGGAAGATCTAATCTACATGACCTCGAAGTTGCTATCTATCAGAATGATGAATCTACAGAAGATCTCAAGGATATCAAACAAAGGATGGAGATGTATTTGAATGTTCTTGAAGCAAATCTACTCAAGAAATTCTTTAATAATGCTACTGGATTTACTAGAGTTCAAGACTGAAGTTAAAGTCTGGGAGCACTAACTGTAAGATTGAATATTTGTTTGTATTTCTGCATTTAGATAGTTTTGACATCATCAATTAGGAGCTCGTACATATTTGAATAATGCACAAGTTAGGGGGGAATGTTAGAAGAAATTGATGATATCATTAATTAAACTATCAGAGTTTATTGATAAGCATTTAATATCAGCATTTGACATAGATGATGTCATCAGCATTTACCATTAGTATTTGCTGATCAGCTTTTGTCAGCAGGATTTGTTCACGTCAGTATCTGTTGAGCTGGAAACCAGGAGATATCAAAGTAGGAAATATTTGCAGAATATATGTCGGTGTAGGACTTTACTTATTATAGCAATCAATAGATGGATATGTTATAGGATTCCTAATTGTATTGTAATAGTACTCCTTATTGATTGTGTATCTATGCAGTATATAAGCACAAATTAAGTTTACATTATATGTGTTACGAATTGATATATTATTCATATAACCTAGTAGCTCTCAAGTATATCTGTTCATACTTTGAGTGAGTATTGTAAATAGTTTTTATACATCAATAATAAAAATTGTTGATTCAATTATGTCTGTTATTTCGATTTGATTTTTTAACTGTATTCACCCTCTCTCTACAGTTGATTAAAGGCCTAACAATTGGTATCAGAGCTTTTTGTTGATACACAAACAGTTTAAGATCCACGGAACAATCACTAATGGCAGACAAGGAAGGACAACAGGTTCCCCCACCTCCACCAGCCATAAATCCAATCAGCCACAACATGAGTAGGTATGAGGCTATCAAGGTTCCGATCCTGAAGATACATGAATATCCAATCTTGAAAGTGAAGATGGCCATGTGTCTGGAAGCAACAAATCCTGAATATCTGAAAAGGATTTATGATGGTCCTCAAAGGCCAATGAAACTAGCTGTTGCTGGCCAAGAAGAAAAGATGGTTGATAAAGAAAAGAAGGACTATTCTCTTGAGGATCTTTTATCTATTATGCAAGATGCAAAAGTAAGACATATTTTACATAGTAGTCTTGACAGTGTAATGTCCAATAGAGTCATTTAATATAAAACTGCCAAATAAATATGGGACACTTTGAAGGTCAAGTGTCAAGGCACCACTGCTATCAAAAAGAAAAGAAGGACTATACTTACTCAGAAGTATGAGCACTTTGATTCAAAGTATAATGAGTCCTTAACTGAAATCTATGACATGTTTCAAAAGCTGATGAATGACTTGTCACCGGTTGACAAAGAATATGATCTAGAAGATTCCAACTTGAAGTTTCTTCTTGCACTCCCTGAAAAGTGGGACTTAAAAGTCACATCAATAAAGGATATTTATGATCTCGATGAAACATCTCTAGATGAGATCTATGGCATGTTAAAGATTCATGAACTAGAGATGTAACAAAGAACCAAGAGGAAAGGGCCTAGAAGAAAATGGACAACAACAACCAGTATATTATGTAAGCCAGGTGTTAAAGGATGCCGAGACCAGATAGCCTAGCTTAGAGAAATTTTCCTTTGCCTTAGTTACTGCATCAATGAAGCTCAGACATTATTTTCAAGGAAGGGAGATCCGAGTCGTCACTGATCAACCCTTAAGAAAGCTAATCCATAAACCAGAAATCTCGGGAAGGCTTGTGAATTGTGCTATGGAGCTAAGTCAATTCAACCTAACCTTCATCCCTAGTATTGCTATCAAGGCTCAGGCACTTGCACATTTCATCAATGAATGCTACTTTCCAGAAGCTGAGCTAACACCTATGAACATTGACCCGGGTAGCAACCAAAATCTCAACCTAGGAGCCTGGACTCTGAACGTTGATGAATCTGCAACAAATAAAAGGTCGGGAGTCGGACTCATCCTGAAAAGCCCTGATGGCTTCATGATCCAGACTGCCATATCATTTGGCTTCCCAACAAGAAACAACCAAGCAAAGTATGAAGCCCTGGTTGCAGAACTAAAGCTTTCTAGGACCGTCAGGGTCCAACATCTATAGTGACTCCCAGATTGCAGTCAAGAAAACAAACGGAGAATATAAAGGATCCTACATTGGCCAAATACCAGGCTCTGGATCAAAGCTACCTAGACTTGAAACCCCGGTACCAAGTCCTGCAAATTTGCTGGGAGGAGAATGTGGAAGCTGGCAACCTGTCCAAGCTAGTTCGGAACTCATCTAATCTAGAATGATCTATTTATTTTGAAGAGTTGCAGAATCCAACTATAGACACTGAGGAAGTCCTGGAGATAGAAAATGCTCCGAACTGGATGAATCCTTTCATAAACTACTTGGAAAAAAGGGAGCTCCCAAAAGATAAAAGAAAGGCACTAAAATTAAAGGCTAAGACTGCTAAATTCTTTCTTGAAAAAGGACTACTTTATCACCAGGCCTTCTCTTCCCCAATCCTAAAATGGGTTGGCCTGGGGGAGGCTAATTGTTGTTTAATGGAAGTTCACGAAGGAATTTACAGAGATCACATGTCAGTTAAGACCTTGGCTCATAAAATCATTAGGAAAGGTTATTACTGGCCCATCATTCACTAAGACACTATTGATTTTGTGAAAAAATACAAACAGTGCCAACTCTTTAATAACGTGTCCTGACTCAATCCAATCCAACCCTCTTCAGTCCTATCTCCAATCCCTTCGCTGTTTGGGGAATAGATATCTTGGGACCTTTTCCCCGGGCCAAAGGAGACCTGGGTTATCTCTTAGTTTCCATCGATTATATGACTAAGTGGGTGGAGGCAAAAGCAATTGTTATGGATAAAAAACTAAGGTTATTATTTACTGTATTTATTACTAAGATTCGGGAGCTCAAGGCCTTTAATGGCTGCTCTTGTGTTTCGTAGCTTAATTCTGCCTTTACGAGATGCCTACGTATCTCTGTGAATTAGAGAATCAAGCCAAAAAACGTGGTTCTGATTTGTGGGGCGAGACCCCTTATATAGATGTTGAGAGTCCTTGAATTGGACTTGGTATAGGAGACTTGGTGGGCAAGTCTCATAATTAGAATGAACTTTGAAGTCCTAGATAGTAGGAAACTGATTCCTTATCCTTTTAGGTCCCCTTGAGGCCAATCTACAAGGATTTATATCCCCACTAGGACTTATCTTAATAGTTGTTTTCCTCCTTTATTTATTAATTACGAAATTAATAAATAATCAGGGCTTTTGGGCCTTCTTTGTTCCATCAGGCCTGATCTGGTCCATTAGGCCTGATCAATATGTTGACCTTCTTGGTCTGAATGTCATACATCCTCTTATTGGGCCTAGCAGCCCTACACCTTGCAATATTTAATTATACAATCAGGATTTATTTATCCCTATCATTTGCCCCCCAACTTTTGGGAAACATTGATTAGGTTTCGCAGAAGTTAAGTCTATTCATTCCCTTACAGGGTTTCGTTTTTGCGTAAAGTGTAGAGCGACCTACACATTTACATCGACTTTTTCCTTTAATTCAGGAATTATCTTAATTTCCAGGAATTTTTCCCTAATTTTCTGGATTTTTTCCTTAATTTCTGGGTTTTTCCCTGATTTTCTGGGATTTATCCTTAATTTCTAGATTTTTCCCTAATTTTCTGGGATTTATCCTTAATTTCTGTGATTTATCCTTAATTTCTGGATTTTTCCCTAATTTTCTGGGATTTATCCTTAATTTCTGGGATTTATCCTTAATTTCTGGATTTTTCCCTAATTTTCTGCCTTAAAATCGATCAGGATGTATAAAAAATCGATCAGGATTCCTGACCGATTTCGATCAGGATCCTGATCGAACTAGCTCAGGAACTAACATTCTGGTCGACGTGATCTTCGATCAGGATCTATGCGGAATCGATCAGGATTCCTGATCGATTTCGATCAGGACTCTGATCGAACTGGCCTTCAAAGTGACACTCTAGTCGACTGAAACATGGGCTTAATTGACCAGAATTCCTGATCGATTTTGATCAGGATTCTGATCGAACTAGGTGGCTTTCTACCGTTCTGATCGAATGAAATATCGATCTGGATTCTTTTCTGTGTCGATCAGGACTCTGATCGATCTTAGGGGATTTCTTTCCTTCTGTTTGAAAAAAGTATCGATCAAGTTCCTGTTTGGTGTCGATCAGGACTCTGATCGAACTTAGGGGATTTCTTTCCTTCTGTTCGAATAAAGTATCGATCAGGATCCTGTTTGGCGTCGATCAGGACTCAGATCGAACTTAGGGGATTTCTTTCCTTCTGTTCGAATAAAGTATCGATCAGGATCCTGTTTGGCGTCGATCAGGACTCTGATCGAACTTAATAGGTTTCTTCCCTCTTGATCGATTGAAGTATCGATTAGGATTTTTTTCTTTGTCAATTAGGACTCTGATCGAACCATTTTAAAATTCTGGTTGATTTTCGACCCTTCATTTTCCACAGTAGCTTCTAGATTATTCCTGATATTTCTGGTAGATGGGCTTTTAGGTTGGGCCTGGCTAAATGGGCCTAGAAACGCCTCGTATTCCGAGCTTTTCTCCTATATAAGTGTAGTGTGAAGTGAGAATCCTCACTTCACTTCACATTTCTCATTTTCTCTCATAAATCTCTCTAGAGTTCTCCCTTTGAGAAGGCGATTTCCAGCGTCCTCAGCCATCGCAGCTCCACCTTTCTCAGGTTTTTCTGGGTTTCAAGCCTTCAATCGAAGCATATCAATGGCGGATCGTGACTTGGCTCGTTTACAGAAGATGAATGTTTCTAAGAGAGGTACAAACATTCAAATTCAATCTCCATATACTTCCCTACTTGATATGATTAACTCGAGAGGTGATGAATATCCCTCTCTATCTGAGTTAGATTCGTATAACCATGGTAACACCTTTCATGAGTTAGATTGTAGGATAGAGTCCATGAACACCCTGTACAGACTTCCACCCCACCTTAGGATCACTCCAGCCGCCCCTGGGGATAGGACTTGTAATTGGGAGGGGGATACTTTGTTTATCTATCGAGGAGCCCTGTCCGCGGGTCTTAGGTTCCCATTCCATGAATTTATTCCTCGCTTGCTTGCCGATGTACAAATTAACCCTTGTCAACTCCCTCCTAACGCTTGGAAGAACATTATCTGTTTTATGGTCCTTTGTCTTAGAAACAATTTTCCTCTTTCCGTAGCTGTCTTTAGGAAAGTTTTCCAATTCTGTAATAGCGCCATGAGTCAACCAGGTTGGGTTTTAATTCGTCAACGGCCCAAAATCCCTCATATCTTTGATAGTAATTCCATAGTTGAGAACAACCCCAAATGGAGGGACGAGTTTGTGAGGCTGACCTGGGCTGGGGGTGATTGGGCCACACTCTTTCGTAGGCCCTTTTGCAAAGTGTCAGATGGGAGTCCAGGTAGCTTCAGATTATCTGATAAGGAGGAGGTGGCCTACCAAGCCTTAATTTCAGATGATGGGAAAACAGACACCTGGACCCTCTTAGAGGAGTTTTCCTTGAAGAAAGTCGGTCTCTCTCAGGCCAGTGATAAGGGTAAATTTATAACTGGATAACCATTTTTCCTTCCCTTTAACTGTAACGTTTTATCTCTCCTGCAATTTAATATTCTTTTTATCTTTCTTTTTCAGCTTGCGAGGCCATCAATAATGTCAACAGGCCCAAGGAAGGGGAGTCAGGCAGCCAGAAGAGGGCCAAGCTAAACAAGGACCCCAGGAGCAAACCTGACGGTACTTCTTTTCTTAAGCCCCACGTCCCGGTGGTCGAGTTGGGGGACGATGTGGATCCTCCACTTAAGGCACATTCCTTCAGGCCTAACTGGGGCTTCAGGAGGAGCGATACAGTGGTTGGATCCACCAAACATGCTAAGGATTGGTCGTACCATTCCATCACTCCCCATGACTTTACTGACATTGTTACGGGGAGTGATATCGAGACTATTGAGCTTCTGGGTTCTCAAGCCCAAGCTGCGGTAACTTTCTTTTTTTCTCTTTTTCTTTGAATCCCAACTTTCTCGTATTTCAACGAACTTGTGCTAACTCATACATATTTCTTTGCAGAGTAATACCTACTTCCAGGCGGCCCTCCACCAGGCTAGGTCCTGGAAGGGTAACTCAGATGGGTTTGAGAAGGAGATGAAGAAATGGGAGGAGAGAGCCAAGGTCCTGGAGAAGAAGCTGGACACGAAGAAAGAGGAGCTGACTAAGGCTCATTCCGAGCTGGTGAAACTTAGGAGCGATAAGGATAAGCTCATTGATGACTACATGGATTCTGACAGGTTTAAGAATCTCATGGAAATTCATGATGAGGGTCTTTATTCCCTATAGTTTACTCAGGGATGGGATGCGGCCGTAAAGGCGGTTTCTGAGAAGCACCCGGGCTTAGTCGACCCTAAGGACTTTATAAGTCCCGAGCAGGATGAGTCGGAGGACAGCATAGATGCCCTCTTCAACTCCCCTCAACCAGATGATCACATCTTGGATCCTAACACTGCTTCTCCTCCCGCTTCTCCTGCGAAGGATGCGGAAAGCGCTGATAAGGAGCAAGAGAATGAAGGCTCCCGCATGGAGGAGTAGTTTTTCTATTCTGTAATTTTATCCTTAACTTATGTCTGGACTTTTGTTTGTATTAAAACTTATTACCCTCCGGGGTTATTTTATATGCTACTTTCCTTATTCGCATCTCTCTCCTTTATTTTTCCGATACTTTAATATTCAAACTTGGCCTAATGGGCCACACAAGTATTATCACAACTCAAACATCCATAGGTTGAAATAATTTCGAACTCTTCAATTTCAAGTCTGGTTTTCCAAAACCTTACATAATATGGGTTCGACCCTGATGAATAATAGCTAGAAAATAAAAATCCTACGCAAACAAAGCTTCAAGGTGCTTTTAAACCTACTTGTCACAATGACAAGTGAGAATCGTACTTCGACTATCTTACACGTAGTAAACCTTCAGGTTTTGTGCATTCCAGGTTCTCGGGACTTCAAAACCATCCATAGTCTCGAGCTTGTAGGTTCCTCTACCCTGAACACTCTTGACTTTGTATGGCCCTTCCCAATTTGGGGCAAGTTTCCCTTTCTGTCCTACCCCAGAAGCTTCTATCTTCCTCAAGACTAGGTCACCTTGTTTAAAGAACCTTTCTTTAACCCTTAAGTTGTAGTAGAATGAAGCCTTCTTCTGATACTCTACTATCTTTGCATATGCTTCATCTCGCACTTCATCGATTAAGTCTAGAGCCAACCTTTGTCCTTCCTCATTTTCCTCAGCATTGAAAGCCTGGATCCTTGGAGAGGAATGTGATATCTCCACTGGAACTACTGCTTCCGCCCCATACGCCAACATGAAGGGAGTTGCTCCTGTCGTGACTCTACAAGTAGTCCTATAGGCCCACAATATGGGAAGTATCTCATCCACCCAATTATTTCTTGACTTCTTGATCCTCTTCTTTAGTCCATCCAGGATTATTCGATTTGCTACTTCTGTTTGCCCATTGGCTTGTGGGTGAGCCACGGAGGTGAACCGTAACTCAATTTCATTTTCTTCACAATACTTCTTGAATTCCTCATTGTTAAACTGCGTTCCATTGTCGGTGACTAGGACACGGGGAATTCCATATCGGCACATAATGTTTTCCCACAGGAATTGTGCAACTTGTTTAGTTGTGATTTTGGCCAAGGGTTTGGCTTCAATCCACTTAGTGAAATAATCAATGGCTACAATCAGGAACTTCCTTTGTGTCGTGGCCATAGGGAAAGGCCCTAGAATATCCATCCCCCACATAGCAAAGGGAATAGGCGAGTTGATAGATGTTAGCATCTCGGGAGGTTGTCTAACAACAGGTGCATGCTTCTGACAGCGGTCGCACTTTTTCACATATTCTTTGGCATCAGCCATCATTTCCGGCCAATAAAAGCCTAGACGAGTTATCATATGAGCCAAGGCCCTGCCCCCCAAGTGTTGTCCACAAATACCTTCATGCACTTCTTCAAGAGCCAAGCGTGCCTAATCGGGCCTGAGACACCTCAAGTAGGGAACCACGAAAGATCTTTTGTAAATAATCCCATATATCAAAGAGTACCTTAGTGCTCGAACAGTTAACTTCCGTGCTTCAGTTGCATCACTTGACAACCAACCGGTTTGAATGTGAGCCTTGATAGGATCAATCCATGAAGTCCCCAGGCCTATGGGAGCCACAAGCTTAACATCTATGCTTCGTGTCTTCAAAACACGGAAGTACACACTTCCCGAACTTTCTTCTATCTCAGATGAAGCAAACTTTGATAGCGCATCTGCCTTAGCATTTTCTTCCCTTGGAATGTGTTCAACATGGCATTCATTAAATTGGGTCATCACAGCCCTTACTAGGCGGACATACTTAGCCATCGTATCATCCCTTGCCTCAAATTCTCCCTTTACCTGGGATATGATCAGCTTCGAGTCTCCACGGACCTTTAAGTTTTTGACTCTAAGTGTCCCAGCTAGACCAAGGCCAGCAATCAGGGCTTCATACTCTGCCTCATTGTTTGTGGTTGGGAAGTCTAGCTTCATGCCATACTCAATTAAGAATCCATCAGGGCTTTGCAAAACCAACCCTGCTCCACTGGAATTTGTTTTTGATGCTCCATCAAAATAGAGAACCCAATATTCTTTCTCCTTATCATCCTTCTCTCTGTCCCCATTATCGACTCCCTTGTCTTGAGGTATGGTATCTTCCTGCCCCCCGACTTCTTGGTTGGGTATGGTACATTCCACTACGAAGTCAGCTAGTGCTTGGGCTTTTATGGCCGTACGTGGCTTATACTTGAGATCGAACTCTCCCAACTCTATTGCCCACTTAATCAATCTCCCACTTGCCTTGGGACTCTGAATGATATTTCTCAGTGGCTGATTCGTTAGCACCTCAATCTGATGAGCCTGAAAGTAAGGACGCAGTTTTCTCAAAGCCATTACCAAGGCTAGAGCAAATTTCTCAATAGTTGAATAATTCAATTCAGCACCATGCAGAATTTTGCTGACATAATATACGGGTTTCTGGACTTTTAGCTCCTCCTTAACCAACACCGCGCTCAAGGCGCTCTCTGAAACGGCCAAGTATAAGAATAAAACTTCATTCAAAGATGGTTTGGCCAACAACGGGGCCTGAGCCATATACTTCTTTAACTCTTCGAATGCCTTATGGCTTTCCTCATTCCATACAAAGTCTTTGATATTCTTTAGTGACTTGAAGAATGACAAGCACTTGTCTCCTGACTTGGAGATGAATCGTCCTAGCGCAGCGACCCTTCCTGTGAGCTTCTGAACATCCTTGACAGTTTTTGGTGGTTCCATGTCCAGGATTGCCTTTATTTTATCGGGGTTAGCCTCAATTCCTCTCTTTGAGACCATTAATCCCAAGAATTTTCCAGATCCTACTCCGAAAGCGCACTTCGTAGGATTCAACATCATCTTGTGGTACCTCAGGATCTCAAAAGCTTCCCTCAAATGGGTTATATGATCAGTCTTTACTAGACTCTTGACTAACATGTCATCAACATAGACTTCCATAGTCTTACCAATAAGATCCTTAAAAATTTTATTTACCAACCTTTGATAGGTGGCTCCCGCATTCTTAAGACCAAACGCCATAACAAGATAACAATAAACACCAAAGTCAGTGATAAATGATACCTTTGGAATGTCATCCTTGTGCATCTTAATCTGATTATATCCGCTAAATCCATCCATGAAACTCAGCATCTCATGCCCAGCAGTGGCATCAATCAAAGTATCAATCCTTGGCAATGGAAAACAGTCTTTAGGGCATGCATCATTCAGATCAGTGAAGTCTATACACATCCTCCACTTTCCATTAGCCTTCTTCACCATTACAGGGTTTGCTAACCACTCCGGAAATTGAATCTCCTCAATGAAACCAGCCTCTAGGAGCTTCTCTACTTCCTGTTTTATAGCCTCTTGTCCTTCCGGGGCAAAATTTCTTTTCTTTTGTTTCACTGTCTTCCGGCTTGGATCCACGTTTAGCTTGTGAGTAATCAACTCCGGGTCTATGCCTGGCATATCAGCTGCTGACCATGCAAATACATCACTATTTTCTTGCAAAAATTTCACCAACTTCCCTCTAAGGGGCTCCTCTAGTGTGGCTCCAATGAAAGTCATCCTCTCAGGATTCTCGGGGTCTAAAGGAACCGAAACTAAGTTTTCTGCTGGCTTTCCTCTCTTCTCATCATTTTCTCGGACATCCATATCTTCAATAGGAAGAACCTGCCCCCCGACTCCATCTGCCCTCAAAGAGGCCACATAACAGCTTCTAGCCATTTTTTGATCTCCTTTCTCTTCTCCAATCCCGTTTCGGGTGGGAAACTTCATAACTGAATGGTAGGAAGAGGGGACTGCCTTAAAGGCATGTATCCCTGTTCTCCCCATGATAGCATTATAAGTTGAACTAGCCTTTACTACCACGAAATCCAACATCTGCGTTGCTTGTCTTGGTTCTGTACCTATGGTGGTTGGCAGTTTGATTATTCCTTCCACAGGACATTCTACTCCAGCAAATCCATATATCGGCATGTTGGTTGGTGTCAACTGGGAATCGTTATACCCCATCCTTAGAAAGGCATCGTGGAGCAATATATCCACCGAAGCACCATTATCCACAAGAACCCTCTTAACCGGGCTATTTCCTATTATTGGTGTTATGACCAATGGGTCGTCATGAGGATACTTTACGCCCTCTAGGTCAGAATCATCAAAAGCCAATGTTACTTCTGTCCTGGCCCTCTTCGGGGCTTCTCCAACAATATGCATAACCTCTCTAGTATATGCCTTTCTTGAATTTTTGGACAATCCAGCAGCAGTCGGACCTCCAAAGATCGTGTTTATCACAGGTCCTCGAGGGCGTCGTGGTCCTCCAAAAATTGCATTTATAACCGGCCCTCTAGGTTGGGGATTCCGCCCCTGATCGTCTTGGTCCCTCCTACGATCTTCAAAATTCTTCCTTCCACTATTATTTTTGTCCCCTCCATCTCCAGTATACTTGTTCAATCTTCCTTTTCGAATCAAAAACTCAATTTCATCTTTCAATTGCCTACACTCATCGGTGTCATGGCCAACATCCTTGTGAAACCTGCAATACTTGCTCTTATCTAGCTTGGCGGGATCAACCTTCAAGGGCTTAGGTCAGCGAATATCTCTATCTTTCTCAATCTCCATCAAAATTTGACTTCTAGGAGCATTCAGCTTAGCGTATTCAGTGAACTTTTGCCCAGGTCCTCCCTTCTTGGGGGTTGAATCAGTGTTTTGTTCGGTTCTAGGATATTTGTCCTTTGCAATATATTCTAGATCAGTTTTCCGCTTCTTGCCTCCAGTGGGCTCATTACTTATTATGGTCTTCCTCATACTTTCTTCAACCTTGATATACTTCCCTGCCCTCTCTTGGAGCTGCAACATGCTTTCAGGGGGATGTTTGGCCAAGGACATCTTGAAAAACTCGTCCCTAGTTCCTTGTTGCAGTGCTATCATGGCTACCTTATCATCAAGGTCCGGGACTTTTAAAGCCTCTTTTGTGAAATGATTCAGGTAATCTCTCAAGGATTCCTTAGCTCCCTGCATAATACTCATAAGAGATGCTGAACTTTTCTCATGGACTCTCCCGCTGATGAATTGCTTAATAAAAGCCTGACTTAACTCTCTGAACGATCCAATAGAGTTTGGGGTAAGCGACTGTACCATCTTTGAGCCATACCCGACAGGGTTTGAGGGAAGGCCCGACACTTAATAGCGTCATTCACGGGTTGCAACAGCAGTGCATTAGAGAATGTCCTGACATGGTTAGCGGGGTCTCCGGTGCCATCATAGGCTTTGATAGTGGGCATCTTGAATTTCCTTGAGATATGGGCATTCATTATTTCTTCTGTGAAGGGTGGAGTTGGATCATCAGGATCTCCAAGGGGAAGGAGATTGCTTGGATCAGTTCTTGGGAAGACAGCCCTTCTTCGTACCGGACCATCCAGGTCTATGACAGGAGGAGGATTTCTCCCCCTAGGAGGTATCTGGGGTCTGGTGGCCTGGTGAGCTTCCAAGTCACGCCTCAACCTTTGGATCTCAGCCTCATGAGACCTTATCCTTTCCTGCACTTCCTGGGGATTCGCCCCTTGGGTGCTTCGAGGGCGTTGCCTTCCATCGGCCATCGGCTCCTTGCCTGGACGTCTCCTTCTTGGGGCCACTTCATCATCCGAAGATTCGGAATCTCTCTCAGTGTAAGGACCAGAAAATTCCCGATCCTCGGGGATAGGAGCCAAACCTCGTATATAAGGGGGCGATTGCCCTCGTGCTTCACTTCGCCCAGCATATCCACTTCCTCCAACCTCGGGGTAAAGGGGCATCCCATAAGGGGGGTTAGTAGTAGTAACAACAGTTGAATATTCATACCCGACGGGTCGAGAATTCACAGGTATATGTACTTGTTGAACTTGAGGATTCGTACCTTGAATAGTCGGGGGAGTCGTCCCTTGTGGCTGAGGTTGAGTTGCCCCTATCTGGGTTTCCGCTTGAGTAGATGCATAAGTTGAGTGGGGAGGAATCTCCACGGTTGACGAAATCACCTGAGTTGTCCCTGATGGTGTTCCCTCCTCCAGAGCGCTAGTTGTTCTCCGTGTTCTCACCATGGTTGTTGTTCACTTCCCACAGACGGCGCCAAATGTTATGGATAAAAAACTAAGGTTATTATTTGCTGTATTTATTACTAAGATTCGGGAGCTCAAGGCCTTTAATGGCTGCTCTCGTGTTTCGTAGCTTAATTCTGCCTTTACGAGATGCCTACGTATCTCTGTGAATTAGAGAATCAAGCCAAAAAATGTAGTTCTGATTTGTGGGGCGAGACCCCTTATATAGATGTTGAGAGTCCTTGAATTGGACTTGGTATAGGAGACTTGGTGGGCAAGTCTCATAATTAGAATGGACTTTGGAGTCCTAGATAGTAGGAAACTGATTCCTTATCCTTTTTGGTCCCCTTGAGGCCAATCTACAAGGATTTATATCCCCACTAGGACTTATCTTAATAGTTGTTTTCCTCCTTTATTTATTAATTATGAAATTAATAAATAATCAGGGCTTTTGGGCCTTCTTTGTTCCATCAGGCCTGATCTGGTCCATCAGGCCTGATCAATGTGTTGACCTTCTTGGTCTGAATGTCATACATCCTCTTATTGGGCCTAGCAGCCCTACACCTTGTAATATTTAATTATACAATCAGGATTTATTTATCCCTATCAGCAATGAGGACCATAAACTAGCAAAACTGTATAAAATTCATGGACAATATCTTGATAATTTTCGGGATCCCAAGGGTTTTGGTATCGGACAATGGACCCCAGTTCATCGGGTCAGAATTTGAATCCTACCTCCAAGAGCAGGGCATTAAGTACAAAAAATCATCATTAGCATACCCTCAGGGGAATGGACGAGTAAAAGTCACTAACATAATCCTTCTCCGGGGCATTGAAAAGAGACTCTAAGAAAGCAAGAGCAAATGGCCAGAAGAGTTGCCTAATGTACTATAGGCCTACAGAACCAGTCCTCGGGCAAGCACTGGAGAAACTCCTTTCAAGCTAGCGTATGGAACGAAAGCAATGCTGCCTATCAAAGTAGGACCACCTTCTCATTAGGAAATCAACTTCGATGAAGTAGCTAATGAGGAGGGACTTATAACAAACATAGAGCTTATTGATGAGGCCCCAGACCAAGCTATAAAAAATGGAAAAATGCAAGGAGAAGACAAAGGAGCACATCAGCAAGAAGTCCAGGGTCAAAAGCTTTCTGGTTGGAGACCCGGTGCTTCGAGACACAGAAGCCTTGGATCCATCAAATACTGGAAAGCTAATGCCTAAGTGCGAAGAGCCATATATGATCAGGGACTTACAAGGTAATGAACCTGGATGAATCCGAGATCCCCAACACCTGGTATGGACTTAGGCTTCGAAAGTTCTACCAGTAACAAAAAGCAAAGCAACCAAAGCAACCACAAACTTGTAGCCTATGGCAAGCAACCACTTCATGATTCCATCTTTTGTATGAAGTAAAATTTCAAATTAATGAAAAGTATTTTTCATTTTTACTTTCCAATAGTTTTAAAGCATCCCTATAAGACCCGGTACACGAATACCCGGGCAACAGCCAGCAAGAAAAAAAGAATACTTAGAAAATTTTTCTAAGGCAAAAAGTAAAAATAGGCAAAGACCAACCCGACTATAACTATGAACCCGGGTTGGAAGTAAACATTTATACTTAGAATATTTTCTAAGGCAAAAAAGCAAACATCAACCCAACTATATACTTAAACTCGGGTTAAAAACAAACATTTGTACTTAGAAGATTTTCTAAAGTTAAAAAGCAAAAACAAGCAAGAACCAACCCGACTATAAAGATGAACCCGTGTTGGAAGCAAACATTACACTTAGAAACTTTTCTAGGGCAAAAAGAAAAGTAAACATCAACCCACCTATATACTTAAACCCGGGTTGAAAGCAAACATTTGTACTTAAAAGATTTTATAAGGTTAAAAAGCAAAAACATGCAAGGACCAACCAGGATATAAACATGAACATGGGTTGGAAGCAAACATTACACTTAGAAAATTTTCTAAGGCAGAAAAAAGCAAACATTAACCCGGCTCTATATTTAAACCCGGATTGAGAGCAAATATTTGTACTGAATGAATTTTTTAATGCCAAAAAGCAAGCATCTTCTACTCAAAGATATAAAGATAAAAGCTTAACAAAATCAACCACAGGACATAAATAAAGAAGCAACCCGGATTGGAGACCAATCCGGTTAGAGTTAAATATTACAAATCATCCAGAATAATCAAAGTACGTAGAAATAGATAATTATAAGGGCACAACCCCAACAACTTTAAAAAGCTCTTCAACATCTAGAAGAAACTGGGAATGGGACCATCGTAAGGCTCCGACTCACCCTTATCCTTCCGAATAGCCATCTTAGTGGCAAGAAACTCTTGAATATAGCTCTGCTAGGTGGCCCCGGGGAAATTATGCACATGCCTCTCGGCGATTACCCAAGCCCTTTGTACATCGGGAGCCCCGACTTCAGCGATAACACGGTCATACTTCTCAGTCCCCTTATACTCGGTGATGATGAGAGCCTTATCAAGATCCTTTTTAGCAGCAACTTCAGCCTTGAGCTCCTCCATTTCATTCCCCAACTTGTCAGCACGATCTTTCTCGGTCATACTTCTCGTCTAAATCTTCATCAGCAAGAATTTCAGGCATGAAGTTAGCAAGGTCAATGAGGGTCTGGGTCCAACCTTAACCGGCTCCTCATCCGGGCCCTTCCCTTCAGAATCACAAATAACCTTCTCAACAACAACAGTTTTGCTCTTGGGTGGCATGGACCCGATGCTCTTCTTTTTTTTCTTCTTCTTCCGGGGAGGCCGGTCCTCATCATATAAAATATCCTCAAACACAAGATCATTCTCCAAATTCTCAACACCCGAAATAGGAATATTTTACGGAGTAGAAGACTCAGCACCCTATTCAACATCGGCTGACACGGATCCAGGAGTACCTACAACACTCTTAGTCTTGAAGGCCAACCTAAGGGTATTAAAAGCAGCATCATAAGTAGAGAAAGACATAACTGCAGTGAAGGCCAGATCATAATGAGGCAAACATGAAAGCCAAACAAAAAATTATACTAAAATAATAACAGAGAAAACAAATACAGGCAACATAAAGAGGGAATAACTGAGTAAACAACAAAGAACAAGGTAAACAACAAAGAACAAAGCCAGGTAGGACATAAAAAAAATATAGACTCATATCCAAACTCAAACAAAGTCTTGTGATTCAGAAAAATATCCCGGGTCAGCTGATACCCGAGACATCCAAATAAATTCTTAACCTGACTAAGGGCTTCTCCCTCAAGGATAGTCGTGTAGAACTTGGTAACAATACCCTCCATCATAAAGTAAGGAATACACATTAAATCTATCCCTTTTAGTATTATAATCTCTCAATTCCAATACTTCAAGGAAGATTGATGCATGACCGGCTTTGATATACCCGGTCCATAACCACACTTAATAGCCCTTAACCTAATTTCATAAAAGAGCCTTTGGCTTGACTTCATCAAATAAAAAAGCTAGTGGAACAACTTCAGGGTTGGCTGATACCCAGATTTATTACAGCAAGCAAGCAACGAGGTAATGTAATTGATGCCATTGAGGTTATCTCCATTAGAGAGATGTTATATACATTTTTGCAAAGATGCTTCATAAACATATGGAAGTTTCCACCCGGTTCTCAAGTGCTTCATCTAAACCGGGACAAAACCATCAACAAGCCTATGATAAATCCGTTCATATGGCGCCAACCATCTCCATTCAATATTCGGGGTCAAGTAAAAAATAGCCCTGACAGATTTTTCCATCTCAGTTGGGTCAGCCTCAAAAAATAAATCATTTAAGGCATAGTGATCCTTACTTATAGTAATCCCGATGAAGTTTCTCTCAAGTGCAGCCTCGTCATATAACCCAGGATGACTGTTAGGCTACTTCTGATATTTGATGCGGCAATAATAAACGGCATTATTAACATCCCGATCCTTGGTCACAGAATGATACTTAGCATCCGCCTAGCATCCCTCCGGGTAAATGAAATAGATCTATCTGGGAGCTACTTTACCTGGAGCCTACTAATAACCTCGTTTGAAGTGGCAGCCGACTTACCTATCTCTACCTAGGATAAATTTCTCTATGATGAATCTGGATTACTCTCTTGACTTGAAGAACCCGGGTAACAAGACAGATATCTCCTGGCATGAGCCTTGGTCCAGACCATATACTTATCAAGATTAATCTGAGTTAGCCTGAATCCCTACAATTTTTATGTTTTTACTAAGTGGTTCGGAGTCGACATGTTATGTTAGTTCTCTCATAATCAGCCCATACAGACCGTAAATGCAAGGCTAACCCGGCTATGCATCACTAGTCTGGACTAGGATTATTCCTACAAATCAAATAGAAAAGTCAAGCCAAATAAGCAATCAACCCATACCTGGGTATAACCTTTCAACCCGGTTATCAGCCAAAGCCCTATTCCAAAAACACCTCACACGAGAATCAAACACCAAAAAATGCATATCCAACATATACTTACATATATATTCAACAAGAACACCAATAAAAAAATTCAAAACCCAGAAATAAACAACAAAATCAAGAAAAACAAACAGATTTTACACAAACCCAATCCCAAAATACATAGAACAAAACAGAAATACAACAATATTTTGAGAACCAACAATACACCAACACATATATCTAGCCAAAACCCCCAAAATTGAAAATAAAGTAAAACTTTATGCATGCAAAATTCAAAGAAAAATTCAATAATAGTAAGCGAATATAAAAAAAGAGACGAAAGCTTACAAGTTTAGAAGAACATGGACTAGAAACGACAACGGAAGAGAATCCAAAGTGCCGTGGCGGAGCAAATCATCGGAAAATATAGAGAGCAAATGGAGAGTTTAACTTGGTTTTTAGTAAAGTAAATGAAATGAAAGAGGGATGTGGCTTTTTATAGCCCATGGAGAAGGAGAACCACCACACTAACGTGGCGAAAGCCCACTGGTCGAAATTTCAGTTTCAACAAAATATAAATACATGTACAAATATGTATCTGGGCAGTGATTATTCTTAATAATTACTTGGACAATTGTTGTGCACCTTTTAAGGAAAATTACCTACCCACGATTCAAATTTAGAGGGGAAAAAACTGAAGAAACGTTGCAACTTCTCCTATTTTTTCGGAAATTCAAAGCCACGAATCCGAACTGAAATTTACACTTGAACCCGGGTATGGCTCCATGACATCTCTCCACATGAACCCATATTTGCCTCCATACACCAAACCCGTACTCGGTGCAGGAAAATAACAAATTTTTTTACAAGGTGACCAATTTCTCTCTTTGAATCCGGGTATGCCTCTACATACCAAACCCGGACTTAGGGGCAAGAAAGCAGCAAAAAAATTTCACAAGACAACCAATTTCCTCTCTTTGAACCCGGATATGACTCTACACACCCAACTCGGATTGGGGGCAAGAAAGAAGCAAAAATTTTCACAAGGAAACCAATTCCTCTCTTTGAAGCTGGGTATGCCTCTACACACCAATCCCGAATCACGAAGCAAGAAAGAAGAAAAATTTTCTCAAGGCAACCAGTTTCCTGTCTTTGAACCCGGATATGGCTCTACACACCCAACCCAGATTGGGGGAAAAAAGGAAGCAAAATTTTTCACAACTCAATCAATTTATCTCTTTGAATTCGGGTATGCCTCTACATATCAAACCTGGACTGGGGGCATGAATGTAACAAATTTTTTCACAAGGCAACAAATTACTCTCCTTGAATCCGCGTATGCCTCAACACACCAAACCCGGACTGTGGGAGGAAAGTAATAATATTTTTCATAAGGCAACCAATTTCTCTCTTTGAATCCGAGTATGACTCTACACACCAAACCCGGATTGGGGGCAAGAAAGAAGCAAAAAAAATTCAAGGCAACCAATTTCCTCTCTTTCAACCTGTATATGGCTCTATACACCCAACCCAGATTGGGGGGCAAAAAAGAAGTAAATTTTTACACAAGGCAACAAATTTCTCTCTTGGAGTTTGGGTATGCCTCTACACACCAAACCCGAACTGGGGAGAAAGAAAGAAGCAAAAAATTTTCACAAGGCAAGCAATTTATTTCTTTGAATCCTGGTATGCCATTACACAACAAACCTGGATTGGGTGCAAGAAAGCAGCAAAAATTTTCATAAGGCAACCAATTTCTCTCTTTGAATCCGGGTATAGATCTACACCCTAAACCCGACTGGGGGTAAGAAAGCAGCAAAATTTTTCCTCCAAGACTAGCACCACTCTATATCCTTACTCTACTCCCTCGTCCAAAAAATCTACATAAGGGAGTGGGGGAAAATGATAGGGTATAAATATCCCGACTAGTGTTCAATCCTGCACTAAGGTGGACCAAACTCAAGGAGAGCCGGGACCAGCCCAGTCCGGGAGCAAGTTAACCCCCCAGCTGGAGTCCAACCCATCTCTAAGGTTACCAGGCTCAGGGTAGAAGCCGGATCCATCCCAAACTGGGAACATGACAGCCCCACTGCCCACCAATTAGGAGCACATGGGGTATAAACCTGGGCATGTGGCAATGACAATTATCAACAACAATTAATTGAGATAGGCAGGATATGCGTCAGCACACCTTTGGTATATTCTTAGGCAGTTCTGGCCTATACACGTGCATGAAATATATTTGAACCTCCTCCCCCAAAAATGAACGATCTTGATCTAAAGATACCAACCCTAAACCCTCCTCTTGGGCTATATATACCCTAAGGGGAGGGTTTAGGGGTTAAGATGTCTTACACACAAATATACGCACACAACCACTTTGCATTTCTATCTATCTTCATCTTTCCAAAGCGAGTTCTTACTCTCACACCGGAGGCGCCGTGGGGCTCAAACCCCCCTCCGGTGTTGTTTTGCAGAAACCCAACGGCAGTTACACCGCAACTGCAACAAGGGTCCAGGCGCGGCGTCGTAATGATCAGGCCGCAAAACAGAGTTATCAGTTATAATAGCTGAGTCGATATTTAATATTTAGTTAATCATTCAGAAAATTATGAATTAATATATAACTAATTAAAAAGTATTTCTAAATTTTAGACCAATAATATTATAATAAAAAATTTCCTTATTTAACATTCTAAATCTACTATACAAATCATGGTTAGTTAAAATTTCTTGTTACGACTGGTATTCCATTTAATCTTTAATTGAGTATTTTATAATTGTAATTGAGTAATTTATAAATTTATATAGAACTTGTGTGATTGTATTAATGCATAATAATTGTGTTAAATTATTTAAGAATTTTGCAAGTGAGAAATGTATTAGTTGCTCTTTTATGTAATTATTAGAGTGTATTTCTTATTTTGAGAAAAATTGTTTTAAAAATATTTTCATTAACAAATTTCAAAAGTGATCTTATAAAATTTCTAAAAATTCTAAGCTATTTTATGATAACACTCTTGTAATTTATGGATTTATATTTTTATTTATAAAATTTATTCTTGTAATTAATTTGATTATTAATTAGAAAATTACCCCATTATTCATGCATGCATTTAATCCCCAATTCAAAGGCAAGGGAACAATGGAAATTTCTAACCCCGCTAACTACTTTTATAATAGCCAAATTACCTAGTTAACCTTGCATGCAAACTTTATTTTCTAAAAGGAGAGGGAGAGTCTGGTAATTGCATAGCCCACTCACTTTTTGCATGTGGGTAAAGATAGAATAAATTATCAAAACCATTCCACACTCCAACACACACTCCACTCCACTCTTCTCTTTCTCTTTTCTCCCTCCTCCTCCCTCACCCTCTCGGCCAAAGCCCCCGTCCCCCATTCCCTTCCATTTTTCATTCAATCTCCCACCTTTTTTTAGTGTAATTTCACTTCCTATGCTTAGTTTACTCACTTCCCAAAGATTCTTATGTTTATAACTTGATGATTTATGGTTACATGTGGTGTTTTTGTTTAAACTCAAAGAGAAAACCTTTTATTCTTGTGAATCCAAGGATTCTCCATGAGATACATTACCTATGTGTTAGTAACATGTATATATGTAAAGGAAACTTGATAAAACTCTTTGCATGTTACTTATCATTTTTGTTATAGCTATTTCCATTCTTGCATGTTACTTTTAAGATGAAATTATGATGAAAAACCATGATATTTTTGCAATTTATTCGAAAGCATGCATGTATGGTTAAACTCTTACATTTTGAATTTGTTTGTTCATATTAGGAGTTGTTACCATGTTGTTTTGCTAAAATTAGCTAGGTTAAGTTAATGTGCATGACCATGATTGTTGGGTAAGTGTTAAAAGTCAAATTTATAAGGAGTAATCTCCCTTGTTTAGTCGAAATGTTGATGATTGATAACTTGCATTATTTTTGGTAATTAATTTGCATGAAGGTGCACTAGGGTATGAATGATCTCCAAACTTGTTAAGGCATTAGTTGAGGGTATTAGTGCAGTAGGGTTGCTTGGTTAAAGGTTGAGTGCTTGGTTTTAAAGTGGGAGGTAAGGTGGAAAGGTTTAGAGTATGACAATTTGATTTTTAAGATTTGCACACTAGTTGTAGGTGAGTTTTGAATGGGACTTTATTAGGATTTGGTAGGCTCGAGCTATAGAGAGTTGGGAATTGATATATATTTGAGTCCAGGATAAATAGATTTAAGAAAACTTACCATTTAGTGAGGTGCAAAAGCGGAAACGCTAAATCTGCCAAAACAGGGGACAATTTAGTTTGGGTGTAGTTTTGAGGTCATAAAGTGGTGTTATGTGTAGGAACTCATTAGGACTTGATTAGTACTGATACTAGGAAGACTAGGGAAGGTTTTCAAGTCGAAATATATTGGTTTAGAGTTAGAGTCAATGGTTAAAATTAAGTAAGAAACATGGCAGTTTTTAAGGCACCAAGCAGATTTGTGTCAACATTGAGGGTAGGCCCAGGGAGTCCTAGGTTAGACCTTGATGTCATTCCAAGTCCATTGGTAGAAGGTAAGGTCATAGGTAGGGTCAAGAGAAATGAGATTACCAAGCTTAGGCACTTCGGGTTTGAGACTAGTAAAGTTGCCATATGCTAGTCAATTGGTGGAAATTAGATGTGAGGTCATTCAAATTCCCAATGATGCACCAAGTTGAAATAATATATTGCATGTACTTAACTGTGATTCTGTGCTCCAAGGTGTAATAGTGATAATATATAGTGATATATATTATTTGACGTCTTATACGAAATAGGACACTAAATGCTACTTGGAGTCGAATTGTGCATTAGCATTAGGGTCAATTGTTCTTATAAGAGTCTTTTATAAAGAGAGTTATTATTATTGTGTAAGATCAAGTGAAGATAGGAAGCTTTCCGTCAAGGTCAAGTAGTGCTCCCGGTTGCTCCTAAGCCAAGTCGAGCTCTAGATAAAGCCTTCTTTAAGGCAAGTGCACCCCCCCTTCATAACTATTTTTATTCAAATGTCTCTCCCTTGTCAATTCTATTCTTGTGCAAGTACCATAATTTTAAATTGAGTTGCTATAAATGTTATGCCAAGCCTGTGATTATCGTAATTGTTCCAAGTTCATTTATACACTAATAAATATCATTTTCTTATCTACGTCTTGCCACAACTTGACTTAGTACCTATAATGGATATACTTCGATTTCTTGTACCATACCAAAATACCTTTGTAAGCTCCAATATTTCAATTTCCATGATCATAAAACCTCTATTTATTTGATGTTATATACCTATACCCCTGATTCCTTGAGATATCAATAATCCAACTTCATACTTCTTCATTACTCTTTATTATCATACCCAAACTTTGTAACTAGATATATTCCATGTATTACCCTCAAAATTCGAGATGCTGACCTTATTGATCATTTTTATGATTCTTTTTCAATACTTTCTTCCTTGGTTGATAAACCATTGATATTCATCCTTTATGACCCTGCTAGTGAAAAGATAATTCATTTCTGATATGAGTTCCATAACTCAAATCTTTGAATGATTATTTAAACTCTATTATCTAGAATCCTTGTAATTTCTCCCTAGCATCAGTTTTATAAAAGATAATTGCTTTTTCAAAAGAAAGAATGTTTTTTGAGATTGGTGAATTGGACTAAGACGCAAGTCCCTTTCACACATATTATACTAGGCTTAAAAGTTGCCTAGGGATCCCAACTAAATTTTTTAGAACCCAGCGGGGTTCGGGATTACTTCGTGGCTGATCACCGGCCGTAATCGGTACCGTTATAAAATGATTTTGAGCAATGACTTGATTTTGACTTGAATAACAATGCCATCCACCCCAATTTTGAATTATGAATTGCTATGATGTTAATTTTTGTCTTATGTTATATCTTGCTGAGCATTTGGCTCACTTCTTGCTATTTATTCATGTTATTTCACCTAGCAAATATGGTTAGATTCAAGCAGAGTGCTCGTAAGTCTACCGGTGGAGATGCTGAGGCTTATGTGAGAGCTCATGTAGTATAGTTGGCGTCTGTGTGAGGACCGATAGTTATGTAAAAGTTGTAATAGTTATAGTGTTGAACTGTTCAAACACTGAATCTTTGCGATCTTGAATTTTATTGTGAATAGTCATTTGTAATGATTTTATATTTAACAGTTGTTATCTTTTAGTTTATTTTCAGGCTGTGACAGGTCTTGGTATTAGAGCTAAGGTTTAGTGTCCCTAAACAGTCCACATAGGTTATAGGATATATAAGTATACATATATGAAATACGAGAGTGTAAGTAGATATTATTCGAGTAAGTCGCTAATATTGTTCTTCGTATATATTGTTTCTCAGCGAAGGATGCATTCGTCCTCATCTTCGGCGCCATCCGACACTATTGCTTTCTCCGTGTACGCTGACTTGAGGCTTTAGTTCGATAGCTCCAAGGGAAGTAGGACCAATTAATGGAGCGACTGGATGTAGCTTTTCAGGATGATATTCGACTCAGAGAGGAACCTAAGGCACAGTTGATTGTGAGACTCGAGTCCTTGATGCAGTTTGTTAATACTAAGATCGGGGAGATGCCAGCACACTTCAACTGCAACTGTCAGTATATCATCCAGATTGTAGTAGATGAACTTCAGGGCATTGTGAAGGTACTTCAGGGGGAGCAGTGGGAAGAGATCCTGATAGCTCGAAATGATAACGAGGAGACTTAGGAAGATGATCATTAGGCCGAATTAGGAGCCAGATTTCCTATTTCCTTTCCAATTGGCTATCATTTATGTTGTTGTGTTTTTTGAACTATATATCTTCCATATTTCCTTTCAAAACTATGATGTTCTTGACCTTTTAAATTTGGACCTTATTCGGTTATGTTGTAAGATAAACCCTATTGCAATAATTATGCACTATCATTTTGTTTCGGTTTCGGTTTCACTTTCATTTTCATATCTAGTACTGTATACCACCTTTATTGCTAATAATCAAAATCTGAATGCATGTGATCACCTTAACTTTGTAACACATTGACATTGAAATAATTGCCATATTCATAACTGTTTTGTTAAACCTTTTATTTCAGAATCATGCCACCTAAAAAGATGAAGCAAACCAGTACTTCTTCTACAACAGACCCCAATATCCTTCGAATATTGGAAACCCTGCAACAACAAACCAATTTTATGGCTCAAAAACAACAAACTCTTCAACAACAATTCCAAAAACCACAATTTCGAAACCTAGAGAATCATGATCAATACCAACATCAACTAGACCCACCAGTACCACCTCAACCAGTTGTGACTTTTAATGCTTTTCGGAATGTGAACCCCCCAGCTTTTCATGATACCACTGATCCAGTTGTAGCCAACACCTGGATAAGAGAAATGCAGATGTCTTTTGATTTGGTTCGATTAAGGGAGGATCAGAAGATTGTATATGCCATTGATAGGGATAAATAAATTATGCTTGTATAATTTATACTGCATTAATTGTACAAGCTATGGGCTGCTAGGCCCAATAAAAAGATATATGATACTCAGATCAGAAAGGTTAAGCCTGATGGACCAGATCAGGCCTGATGGAATAAAAAAGGCCCAAAAGCCCTGATTATTAATTAATTTCGTAATTAATTAATAAGGGACAAATCAGATGTTGAAAAGAGTCCCGATAAGGATATAAATCCTTGGAGATTAGCCTCAAGGGGACCTAAAAGGATAAGGAATCAGTTTCCTACTATCTAGGACTCCAAAGTCCATTCTAATTATGAGACTTGCCCACCAAGTCTCCTATACCAAGTCCAATTCAAGGACTCCCAACATCTATATAAGGGGTCTCACCCCCACCAATCAGAACTACGTTTTTTGGCTTGATTCTCTAATTCACAGAGATACGTAGGCATCTCGTAAAGGCAGATCGAGTCACGAAACACGAGAGCAGCCATTAAAGGCCTTGAGCTCCCGAATCTTAGTAATAAATACAGCAAATAATAACCTTAGTTTTTTATCCATAACATTTGGCGCCGTCTGTGGGAATACGCAACAACAACCATGGCGAGAACACGGAGAACAATTGGAGCTCTAGAGGAAGGAACACCATCAGAGACAACCCAGGTGATTTCATCAACCGTGGAGGTTCCTCCCCATTCAACTTATGCATCTACTCAGGGGGAAGCCCAGACAGGGGCAACTCAACCTCAGCCACAAGGGACAACTCCCCCGACTATTCAAGGAAGCGGATATGCTGGGCGAGGCGAAGCACGAGGGTAGTCACCCCCCTATATACGAGGTTTGGGTCCTATTCCTGAGGATCGGGAATTTTCTGGTCCTTATACTGAGAGAGACTCCGAATCTTCGGATGATGAAGTGGCCCCGAGAAGGAGGCGTCCTGGAAAAGAGCCAATGGCCGATGGAAGGCAACGCCCCCAAAGCACCCCAGGGGCGAATCCCCAAGAAGTGCAGGAAAGGATCAGGGCTCATGAGGCTGAAATCCAAAGGCTGAGGCATGATTTGGAGGCTCACCAGGCCACCAGACCCCAGATATCTCCTAGGGGGAGAAATCCTCCTCCTGTCATAGACCTGGATGGTCCGGTAAGAAGAAGGGCTGCTGTCCCAAGAACTGATCCAAGCAATCTCCTTCCCCTTGGAGATCCTGATGATCCAACTCCACCCTTCACAGAAGAGATAATGAATGCCCATATCTCAAGGAAATTCAAGATGCCCACTATCAAAGTCTATGATGGCACGGGAGACCCCGCAAATCATGTTAGGACATTCTCTAATGCACTGCTGCTGCAACCCGTGAATGATGCTATAAAGTGTCGGGCCTTCCCTCAAACCCTGTCGGGTATGGCTCAAAGATGGTACATTCGCCAGCCCCCAAATTCTATTGGATCGTTCAGAGAATTAAGTCAGGCTTTTATTAAGCAATTCATCAGTGGAAGAGTCCATGAGAAAAGTTCAGCATCCCTTATGAGTCTTGTGCAGGGAGCTAAGGAATCCTTGAGAGATTACCTGAATCGTTTTACAAAGGAGGCTTTAAAAGTCCCAGACCTTGATGATAAGGTAGCCATGATAGCACTACAACAAGGAACCAGGGATGAGTTTTTCAAGATGTCCTTGGCCAAACGTCCCCCTGAAAACATGTTGCAACTCCAAGAGAGAGCAGGGAAGTATATCAAGGTTGAAGAAAGCATGAGGAAGACCATAGTAAGTAATGAGCCCACTGGAGGCAAGAAGCAAAAAACTGATTTGGAATATATTGCAAAGGACAAATATCCTAGAACCGAGCAAAACCCTGATTCCACCCCCAAGAAGGGAGGACCTGGGCAAAAGTTCACTGAATACGCTAAGCTTAATCCTCCTAGAAGTCAGATTTTGATGGAGATTGAGAAAGACAGAGATGTTCGCTGGCCTAAGCCCTTGAAGGCTGATCCTGCCAAGCTAGATAAGAGCAAGTATTGCAGGTTTCACAAAGATGTTGGCCATGACACCGATGAGTGTAGGCAATTGAAAGATGAAATTGAGTTCCTCATTCGAAAAGGAAGATTGAACAAATACACTGGAGAAGGAGGGGATAGGAATAATAATGGAAGGAAGAACTTTGAGGATCGTAGGAGGGACCAAGACGATCAGGGGCGAAACCCCCAGCCTAGAGGACCAGTTATAAACACCATTTATGGAGGGCCGAGACCTCAAGGGCCTGTGATAAACACGATCTTTGGAGGTCCAACTGCTGCTGGATTGTCCAAAAATTCCAGAAAGGCATATACAAGAGAGGTTATGCATATTGTTGGAGAAGCCCCGAAGAGGGCCAGGACAGAAGTAACATTGGCTTTTGATGATTCCGACCTAGAGGGTGTGAAGTTTCCCCATGACGACCCGCTGGTCATAACACCAATAATAGGAAATAGCCCGGTTTAGAGGGTCCTTGTGGATAATGGTGCTTCTGTGGATATCTTGCTCCACGACACCTTTCTAAGGATGGGGTATAACGACTCCCAGTTAACACCAACCGACATGCCGATATATGGATTTGCTGGAGTAGAATGTCCTGTGGAAGGGATAATCAAATTGCCAACCACCATAGGTACGGAGCCAAGGCAAGCAACGCAGATGCTGGATTTCGTGGTGGTAAAGGCTAGTTCAACTTATAATGCTATCATGGGGAGAACAGGGATACATGCCTTCAAGGCAGTCCCCTCTTCCTACCATTCAGTCATGAAGTTTCCCACCCGAAACGGGATTGGAGAAGAGAGAGGAGATCAAAAAATGGCTAGAAGCTGTTATGTGGCCTCTTTGAGGGCAGATGGAGTCGGGGGGCAGGTTCTTCCTATTGAAGATATGGATGTTCGAGAAAATGATGAGAATAGAGGAAGGCCAGCAGAAGAATTGGTTTCGGTTCCTTTAGACCCCGAGAATCCTGAGAGGACGACTTTCATTGGAGCCACATTAGAGGAGCCCCTTAGAGGGAAGTTAGTGAAATTTTTGCAAGAAAATAGTGATGTGTTTGCATGGTCAGCAGCTGATATGCCAGGCATAGACCCGGAGTTAATTACTCACAAGCTAAACGTAGATCCAAGCCGGAAGACAGTGAAACAAAAGAAAAGAAATTTTGCCCCGGAAAGATAAGAGGCTATAAAGCAGGAAGTGGAAAAGCTCTTAGAGGCTGGTTTCATTGAGGAGATTCAATTTCCAGAGTGGTTAGCAAACCCTGTAATGGTGAAGAAGGCTAATGGAAAGTGGAGGATGTAGACTTCATTGATCTGAATGATGCATGCCCCAAAGACTGTTTTCCGCTGCCTAGAATTGATACTTTGATTGACGCCACCGCTGGACATGAGATGCTGAGTTTCATGGATGGGTTTAGCGGATACAACCAGATCAAAATGCATAAGGATGACATTCCAAAGGTATCATTTATCACTGACTTTGGTGTTTATTGTTATCTTGTTATGGCGTTTGGTCTCAAGAATGCAGGAGCCACCTATCAAAGATTGGTGAATAGAATTTTTAAGGATCTTATTGGTAAGACTATGAAAGTCTATGTTGATGACATGTTAGTCAAGAGTCTAGTAAAGACTGATCATATAGCCCATTTAGGGGAAGCTTTTGTGGTCCTGAGGTACCACAAGATGATGTTGAATCCGACGAAGTGTGCTTTCGGAGTAGGATCTGGAAAATTCTTGGGACTGATGGTCTCAAAGAGGGGAATTGAGGCTAACCCGGATAAGATAAAGGCGATCCTGGACATGGAACCACCAAAAACTGTTAAGGATGTTCAGAAGCTTACAGGAAGGGTTGCTGCGCTAGGACGATTCATCTCCAAGTCGGGGGAAAAGTGTTTGTCATTCTTCAAATCGCTAAAGAGCATCAAAGACTTTGTATGGAATGAGGAAAACCAGAAGGCATTTGAAGAGTTAAAGAAGTATATGGCCCAGGCCCCGTTGTTGGCCAAGCCAGTTCTGAGTGAAATTTTATTCTTGTACTTGGCTGTTTCAGAGAGCGCCTTGAGCGCAGTGTTGGTTAAGGAAGAACTGAAAGTCCAGAAACCCGTATACTATGTCAGCAAAATTTTGCATGGTGCTGAGTTGAATTATTCAACTATAGAGAAATTCGCTTTAGCCTTGGTAATGGCTTCAAGAAAGCTGCGTCCTTATTTTCAAGCTCACCAGATTGAAGTTCTAACAAATCAACCACTGAGAAATATCATTCACAGTCCCAAGGAAAGTGGGAGACTGATTAAGTGGGCGATAGAGTTGGGAGAGTTTGATCTTAAGTATAAGCCACGTACGGCTATAAAAGCCCAGGCACTAGCTGACTTCATGGTGGAATGTACCATACCCAACCAAGAAGTCGGGGGGCAGGAAGATACCATACCTCAAGACAAGGGAGTCGATAATGGGGACAGGGAGAAGAATGACAAGGAGAAAGAATATTGGGTTCTCTATTTTGATGGAGCATCAAAAACAAATTCCAGTGGAGCAGGGTTGGTTTTGCAAAGCCCTGATGGGTTCTTAATTGAGTATGCGATGAAGCTAGATTTTCCAACCACAAATAATGAGGCAGAGTATGAAGCCCTGATAGCTGGCCTTGGTCTAGCTGGGACACTTAGAGTCAAAAACTTAAAGGTCCGTGGAGACTCGAAGCTGATCATATCCCAGGTAAAGGGAGAATTTGAGGTAAGGGATGATACAATGGCTAAGTATGTCTGCCTAGTAAGGGCTGTGATGACCCAATTTAATGAGTGCCATGTTGAATACATTCCAAGGGAAGAAAATGTTAAAGCAGATGCGCTATCAAAGTTCGCTTCGTCTGAGATTGAAGAAAGTTCAGGAAGTGTGTACTTCCGTGTTTTGAAGACACGAAGCATAGATGTTAAGCTGGTGGCTCCCATAGGCTTGGGGACGTCATGGATTGATCCTATCAAGGCTCACATTCAGACCGGTTGGTTGCCAAGTGATGCAACTGAAGCACGGAAGTTAACTGTTCGGGCACTAAGGTACTCTTTGATAGATGGGATTCTTTACAAAAGATCTTTCGTGGTTCCCTACTTGAGGTGTCTCAGGCCCGATGAGGCACGCTTGGCTCTTGAAGAAGTGCATGAAGGTATTTGTGGACAACACTTGGGGGGCAGGGCCTTGGCTCATAAGATAACTCGTTTAGGCTTCTATTGGCCAGAAATGATGGTTGATGCCAAAGAATATGTGAAGAAGTGTGATCGCTGTCAGAAGCATGCACCAGTTGTTAGACAACCCCCCGAGATGCTGACCTCTATCAACTCGCCTATTCCCTTTGCCATGTGGGGGATGGATATTCTAGGGCCTTTTCCTATGGCCACGGCATAAAGAAAATTTCTGATTGTAGCCATTGATTATTTCACCAAGTGGATCGAAGCCAAACCCTTGGCCAAAATCACAACTAAGCAGGTTGCACAATTCCTGTGGGAAAACATTATGTGCCGATATGGAATTCCCCGTATCCTCGTCACTGACAATGGAACACAATTTAACAATGAGGAATTCAAGAAGTATTGTGAAGAAAATGAAATTGAGTTATGATTCACCTCTGAGGCTCACCCGCAAGCCAATGGGCAAGCAGAGGTAGCAAATCGGATAATCCTGGATGGACTAAAATAGAGGATCGAGAAGTCAAGAAATAATTGGGTGGATGAGATACTTCCAATATTATGGGCCTATAGGACTACCTGTAGAGTCACGATAGGAGCAACTCCTTTCATGTTGGCATATGGGGCAGAAGCAGTAGTTCCCGTGGAGATATCGCATTCCTCTCCAAGGATTCAGACTTTCAATGCTGTAGAAAATGAGGAAGGGCAGAGGTTATCCCTGGATCTAATTGATGAAGTGCGAGATGAGGCACATGTAAAGATAGTAGAATATCAGAAAAAGGCTTCATTCTATTACAACCTAAGGGTTAAAGAGAGATTTTTTAAACAAGGAGATCTAGTCTTGAGAAAAATAGAGGCTTCTGGTGTTGGACAGAAAGGAAAGCTTGCCCCGAATTGGGAAGGGCCGTACAGAGTCAAGAGCGTTCAGGGTAGAGGAACCTACAAGCTGGAAACTATGGAAGGTTTTGAAGTCCCGAGGACCTGGCATGCACAAAACCTGAAGGTTTACTACGTGTAAGATAGGTGAAGTACCATTCTCACTTGTCATTGACAAGTAGGTTTAAAAGCACCTTGAAGCTTTGCTTGCATAGGATTTTATATTCCAGTAGAATTTACATTGTCTAGTTATTGTTGATTAGGGTCGAACCCATGCTATGTAAGGTTTTGGAAAACCAGACTTCATATTAAAGAGTTTGAAATTATTTCTATCTAAGGATGTTTAAAGTTCAAATGCGTATTAAGATTGTAAAGTTAAACAGAAAGAGGCAAGAAAAGCAACATATAAAATATAACCCCGAAGGGTAACAAGTTTAGATATGAATAAAGTTCAAAAAGAAGATATACAAAAAGTTAGGACTTGGAAGGCTGAGATTCCTCAGAACCACTATCCGAAGTCTCCTCGGAAGTCTCAGTCGTTTCTTCGGACGTCTCGGTTGTCCCCTCCGAAGTGCCTGTAGAAGTTCCCTCTGCAGGAGATGCTGGCTGTTGAGGCGCTGCTTTTGGAGGCTCTTCCACCCTGGCCTTCTTAGCGACAGGCTCAAACTCCTCTTCGGAAGAATCTTCCTCCTCTCCATCCTTGATCATAACAGCAAGCTTCTCAGTAACACCTCCAAGCTCTGGAACCCGCACAGGGCAAGGAAAGGGGGACTGCTCAAGGACCTCTGGAAACTCATCCTGGATGGCCTCCACAGCAGCATCCCAGCCCTCTTTATAGCTAACTGGGTGAAGAAGGGCATCATGCTCCACCATCAAGTCCTTGAATTCTTGGGTGTCCATCCAGCCATCAAAGGCTTTGTCCTTCTGCGCCTTCAGAATGACATTTTCGGCCCGGGCCGTCTCTAGGTCAGAAGTGGAAGAGGCCAGTTGAGCTTCAAGGGCCTCTATTTTTTGGTTGGCCTCTTCCAACTTCTTGTTGGCATCTTCCAGGCCAACGTTCCAAGCTTTAGCTTGGTGAATTGCCCCCTGTAAATGGGCGTTAGCCTGCAAGAGAAACAACGAAAGTTCAGAAAAGAAACATGGAAAAATAAGTAAGAAGGGCATAAGTAAAGGACGTACCGTCGCCAGAGCCTGGGCTCCAAATAGCTCATTCCCCTCTAAGTCCTGTTGAAGGACAAAATCTTGATAGTCCACCGGGGAGATGGAATGCTTAGACCATTCCTTGGACAGCGCCGTGCTGCCCACGATTGAGTCCTTGCCCCGGATCCCCCAGGCAGGTTGAAAATAGGCCCCTGGCCTCTGCTTGGTGCGCAAAACTTGGCTGGGGCCTTCCTCGCTTGGATCCATTGCCTGAAGGAGGAACTCAGGGAAGCGATCACCAAGTCGAGGGTCTTTAAAGACCTTCCCAGCCCTCTTCATCCTGGTTGTCTCCAGGTCCTTCGGCTTGGTAGCCTCCTCAATCTTCTCAGCCACTGCAACAAACAAAGTCAGTTGAAAACCAATGAAATAAAAGTGCAGGAAATAAATGAGATAAGAAAGGGAACTTACTTTTCTTATTAACGGGCGAAAGGCCGCATTCTACCAGGACGGTCTCCCGGATAAGGTCCCAACAATGGGAAGTGCCGTTGTCTTGCGTAAGGAGGTTGAAACCTCTAGCCTCCTCCTCAGACAAAGTTATGTCATTTGGGCTCCCGTCCACGGCCAGCCCAAAGGATGATCGAAACAGGGAGCCCCAATCTCCACCTTCCCAAATAACAAACAAAAAATCTTTCTTCTACCCCAAGTTGTTGTCAGGGATGGACTTCCCATTCACGATATGGGGGATAGTGGGGCGCTGGTTGATAGAAACCCAACCCGGACTTTTATCAGGGCTGTTTTTGAACTGAAAAATCTTCCTGAAGACAGCAACAGATGTGGGGACGTTGTGCTTGGCGCATTGCGACAGATAGCACAGAATCAACCTCCAGGAATTAGGGGGAAGTTGGCAAGGGCTGATGCCCACATCAGCCAGTAGCAAAGGAATGAATGGATGAAAAGAGAGTCTAATACCTGCCCTTAGAGTATCCCTATAGACGCATAGCGCGTCCTTCTTCCATTGACAGGCCCTGTCGGCCGGACCCGCAAGAACCAGCTTAAAAGGCTCCTTGATTTTGAAGCAGCTGCTCAACTTTTCCAGCTCCTTGGGATCCCGTAAAGCACTGATATGATCGTGCGCGTCCAGATGCGCATCAGACGGATACTCGTCCCCTCGAGTGTTGATCATGTCGATTAAGGAAGTATACCTCGATCGAATAGGAAAATCGTTGGACTTTCTAGCCACGTTCATCTTGGCCAAACGGGTCATTCTTTTGTCAGCCATCTGAAAAAAAAAGTAAGGGGCACGTAAATAGGCTGTCTTAAAGTGACACACAATGGAAAAATAGACACGAAAAGCAAAGGGAGGAATCTTACCTGAAGAAGCGCTCCTGAAAAAGGCTTTGAGCTCCGACTTGCTGTTATTCCTCTGAGAATCTTAGCAGGAAGATGAAGAAGAAAACTAAGAAATGAGAAAGTGAGGAGTAATAGCCTTTTCTCATTCCTTTATATAAGAGGAAAAGGAAGTTGAAGGGACGAAAAGCCCATTGAGAACAAAAGCCCATAGGAAAAAGCCCAGAAAAAAGAATATTCCAGAATATTCCTAGGAATTCTAGAGCATTCTAAACAGGGTGTATTAAGACCAGATCAATAAAAGAGGCCCAATAAAAAAAAGGCCCAATAAAAGAGGCCCAATAAGATTTGGAAAAGCCCAATAATAGAGGCTCAGTAAAATTTAATAAGGCCCAACATTAAAGGCCAGGCCCAAATCCAATTAGGATTTGGAAAATATAATACCCTAAATTAAAGCTAAATAAAGAAGGCTAGTGGCAGACCAGGAACCAGGTCAAAATCCAGGTCGTGAATCCTGCCCGAAATCTTTCGAGCAGACACCCGAAAATAACGGGTAAAAAAGACCAGAATCCAGGTCGAATTCCAGGTCGTGAATCCTGCCCGAAATTTTTTGAGCAGACACCCGAAAATAACGGGTAAAAAAGACCAGAATCCAGGTCGAATTCCAAGTCGAGAATCCTAGTCGAAATCCTTCGACCAGGAAGCAAGAAAATCAAAGAATTTTCGAACAGGATTCAGGTCGAAATATCGACTAGAATCCTAGTCGAAATCCTAGTCGATAGGCTCATGGCAAGAAGCTGGAATAACGGGACTGAATTGAGGTCGAAACTTTGACCAGGAATGAGGTCGAATAAACCAAGCATCTTTCAAAAAAAAAAGGGGGATTAAAAACTCAGGTCGAAGTTCGACTAGGATCCTGGTCGAATTCCAGGTCGTGAATCCTAGTCGAAATCCTTCGACCAGGAAGCAAGAATATCAAAGAATTTTCGAACAGGATTCAGGTCGAAATATCGACTAGAATCCTAGTCGAAATCCTAGTCGATAGGCTCATGGCAAGAAGCTAAAAAAAAAATAAAAAAAAGGTGGAATTTTCGACCTAGATCCAGGTCGAATTTTCGACTAGGATCCTGGTCGAATTCCAGGTCCTAGATCCAGGTCGAAATTTCGACTAGGATCCTGGTCGAGTTCCAGGTCGTGGATCCTAGTCGAATTCTTTCGACCAGGATGGCAAAGCTGACCCCTATTTTCGACTAGGACCCAGGTCGAAATTTCGACTAGGATCCTGGTCGAAAAAGGGCTGGAAATCTGAAAAATAGGGAAAATCCCAGAAAATTAGGGAAAAATCCCAGAAAATTAGGGAAAATCCCAGAAAATTAGGGAAAAATCCTAGAAAATTAGGGAAAAATTCCAGAAAATTAGGGAAAAATCCCAGAAAATTAGGGAAAATCCCAGAAAATTAGGGAAAATCCCAGAAAATTAGGGAAAAATTCCAGAAAATTAGGGAAAATCCCAGAAAATTAGGGAAAAATCCAGAAAATAAGGAAAAAATCCCGGAAATAAGGGAAAAATTCCTGGAAATTAAGATAATTCCTGAATAAAAGGAAAAATTCATTGTAAATGTGTAGGTCGCTCCACACTTTACGGAAAAACGAAACCCTGTAAGGGAACGAATAGACTTAACTTCTGCGAAACCTAATCAATGTTTCCCAAAAGTTGGGGGGCAAATGATAGGGATAAATAAATTATGCTTGTATAATTTATACTGCATTAATTGTACAAGCTATGGGCTGCTAGGCCCAATAAAAAGATATATGATACTCAGATCAGAAAGGTTAAGCCTGATGGACCAGATCAGGCCTGATGGAATAAAAAAGGCCCAAAAGCCCTGATTATTAATTAATTTCGTAATTAATTAATAAGGGACAAATCAGATGTTGAAAAGAGTCCCGATAAGGATATAAATCCTTGGAGATTAGCCTCAAGGGGACCTAAAAGGATAAGGAATCAGTTTCCTACTATCTAGGACTCCAAAGTCCATTCTAATTATGAGACTTGCCCACCAAGTCTCCTATACCAAGTCCAATTCAAGGACTCCCAACATCTATATAAGGGGTCTCACCCCCACCAATCAGAACTACGTTTTTTGGCTTGATTCTCTAATTCACAGAGATACGTAGGCATCTCGTAAAGGCAGATCGAGTCACGAAACACGAGAGCAGCCATTAAAGGCCTTGAGCTCCCGAATCTTAGTAATAAATACAGCAAATAATAACCTTAGTTTTTTATCCATAACAGCCATGTATTTTCTGAAAGGGGAAGTAATTTATTAGTGGGATTCAGTTAAAGCTTTAGCAGAGGTTCAAGCAGTTACTTGGGAAATATTTAAGGAACTGTTTTTAGAGTAGTATTATCCTAAGTATGTACAGAAGCAAATGGAACTGAAGTTCCTAGAGTTGAAGCAAGGGAATATGACAGTCTTGGAATATGAAAAGAATTTTATAGAATTGTTGAGGTTTGTGACCAAGTATGTGGGTACCGAAGAAGAGAAGGCTCAAAGGTTCCAACAAGGGCTCGAATATTGGATCCAAGATAGGGTATCAATGTTTGAGATTGATACATATGCAAGAGTAGTTCAGAAAGCGGCCTTGATTGAAAGTAAAGGAGTACAGTCTAGGAAGGAAAGAGATAACAAGAAGAGGAAAGTGTTTCATCAGGGGAAAGGTCAGAATCGGGGAGTCAGTCAGATAAGAATACGAAGAGAATTGGGTTCCAGAAAGGATGGAATGTACAGAAGAAAGGAGAAGCGAATAAGAGGCAAGAAAATAGAGGGAACTATCAGCAAAATCAAGGGCATGCAAGTGAGAATAGGCAACCAAGAGTTGAATGCAAACATTGTGAAAAGAAGCATGTGGGAATTTGCAACAAGATTAACATGACATGTTATCGATGCAATCCGAAGGGGCACTTGGCAAATGAATATAAAGCTCAGATGACGGGAGTTACGTGTTTCAAGTGTGGGAAGCCAGGACACATGGCTAAAGAGTGCAAATTGGCAGGACCAATCAAGAGTATGATGAGCATAGTAACGACCAGTTCGACTGTACCGGCTAAGGTATTAGCCTTACCTCCACCATCAGAACCAGTTCCACAAGCATCAGCAAGAACTTTTAATTTGAAAATGAAGGACGCTGTTCAGAATTCAGAGGTGATAGCAGGTAATCTTTCTGTGAACAAAGTTGAAGCAAAATTATTAATTGATTCAGGAGCTATAAGATCTTTTATATCAGAAACTTTGCTGGTAGACTAAATTGCAGTAAGAAGAATATGAGTGAAGTAATGAACATAGTAATTGCTAACCAAGAAAAGGTACCTGTGAGTCAATTTTGCCCAGAGTGTGAGATTGCTATTTCCGGGCACAAGTTCCCAGTTGACTTGATACTCTTCAAGCTAGGAGAGTTTGAGATAATCTTAGGAATGAATTGGTTAGGGAAGAATAATGCTCAAATAGATTTTAGATCTAAGAGAGTTTATTTAAGAGCAAGGAACGGGAAGAAGGTGATGTTTAAAGGTAAAAAAAAGGACAAATATTTCTTTGAGCTGTCCAGGCTAATAAGTTAGTAAAGCATTCCTAGCTTTTATAGTTGATACGGAAAAGGAAGTTCCTAGTATAGAGGAGATTCCGGTGGTGAAAGAGTTTCCAGAGATAATTCCAGAAGAACTACCAGGACTACCGCCCGACCGACATATTGAGTTTGAGATTAACCTTGCTCCAGGAGCCGAACCTGTTTCGAAGGCACCATACAGAATGGCACCAGCAGAGATGAAGAAGTTAGTGAGTCAGTTACAAGAACTTTTGGACAAAAGAGTCATAAGGCCAAGTACGTCCCCATGGGGAGCGCCAGTTCTGTTCGTAAAGAAGAAGGACGAAAGTATGAGACTCTGTATATATTATCGGGAGCTAAACAAATTGATGAGTAAGAACAGATATTTGTTACCAAGGATAAATGATCTATTCGACCAATTAAAAGGAGCTAAATGTTTCTCCAAGATTGATTTGAGGTCAGGATACAATCAGTTGAAGATCAAACCAGAGGATATCCCAAAGACGGTATTCAGGATAAGATACAGAAATTACGAGTTTTTAGTAATACGGTTTGGGTTAACGAACGCCCCTGCAGCTTTCATGGATCTGATGAATCGAGTTTTCAAGAAATATTTGGACAGGTTCATTGTGGTATTCATCGATGACATTCTGATATATTCGAAGTCAGAAGAGGAATATGAGCAACATTTATGGATAGCGTTGAAAATTATTAGACAAGAGAAGTTGTACGCTAAATTTTCAAAGAGCGAGTTTTGGTTGGGAGAAGTTCAATTTTTGGGACATATAATTGGAAGTGAGAGAATTAGAGTGGATCTTACAAAGATTGAAGCAGTTATGAGTTGGGAAAGACCAATGACTCCTACGGAAGTAAGAAGTTTTCTAGGACTAGCCGGATACCACAGGAGATTTGTGAAGGATTTCTCAATGATTTCTACGCCACTGACCAAGCTGACAAGAAAGAATCACAAGTTTGAATGGAATGGGGAATGTGAAGGAAGTTTCCAAGAGTAGAAGCATAAATTGGTTACCGCCCCAGTGTTGGTACTACCAGACGATAAAGGAGAATTTGTGATATATACCGATGCTTCACATAAAGGATTGGGTTGTGTGCTAATGCAACACAATAAGGTGATTGCATATGCATCCAGACAACTTAAACCACATGAACTGAAATATCCGACTCATGATCTGGAACTAGCCGCCATAGTGTTCGCACTCAAGATATGGAGGCATTACTTATACGGAGAAAAGTGTGAAATCTACATGGATCATAAGAGCTTGAAGTATATATTTACCCAGAAATAACTCAACATGAGACAACGGAGATGGTTGGAGCTAATCAAGGATTATGACTATTCGATACATTACCATCCAGGGAAGGTGAATGTAGTAGTCGATGCTCTCAGTAGAAAGGAAAAAATGAATATGATTATGTTGCCAAGGGAGTTTTCTGAAGAGATTGAAATATTTTACGTAGAACTTTGTGCTCACGGAGGGTTAGAAGAGATTTTTCATGCTATGACCTTTCAGCCAGAACTGATAGAGAAGATAAGAAAATGTCAAGAAGAAGTGACAAGTCAAGAGAAGAACCAACTGACGGGAGAGGAAATATGTACGCAAAGAGATGAACAAGGTATATTAAGGTTTTCATCAAGTATTTGGATTCCTTGAGTAACTGAACTGAAAAAGGAGATACTGCAAGAAGCCCACAACTCGAGACTTTCAATCCATCCGGGAAGCACTAAAATGTAAGAAGATTTGAGAAAGAAGTTTTGGTGGCCGAACATGAAAAGAGAAATTGCAGACTGGGTCACAAAATGCTATACATGTCAATGGGTAAAAGCGGAACACCATAGACCAAAAGGTTTGATCCAACCACTAAAGACTTCAGAATGGAAGTGGGAAAATATTGTTATGGTTTTTATAGTGGGTTTACCTCGAAAAAAATGAGGACACGACATCATATGGGTTATAGTTGATCGTCCTACAAAATTGACGCATTTTTTACCAATCAACGGGAGGATTTTTTGGATAGGTTGGTTCACATGTATGTACACGAAATCGTGTTTCGTCACGGCGTACCTGTATCGATAGTTTCAGACCGAGATCTGCGATTTAACTCAAGATTTTGGAGACAATTCCAATAAATTCATGGCACCAAGTTGAACATGAGCACAGTATATCATCCGCAAATGGACTGTCAGAGCGAGCGGACTATACAAAAAATTGAAGACATGTTACGAAGTTGCGTTATCGATTTTGCGGGAAGTTGGGACGATCATTTACCACTGGTGGAATTCTCCTACAACAATAGCCATCGCTCTAGTATTGGCATGTCACTGTACAAAGCCTTATATGGAAGAAAATGCAGATCACCAACAAGCTGGGATGAAGTCGAAGATGGAAAGATTCTAGGTCTCGAATTGGTCCAACAAATGAAATACACAGTCAAACTGATCCAGAAAAGATTGCTTGCTGCTCAGGATAGGCAATGGAAGTATGCAAACCCTGCTCAGAGGGATGTGAGTTTCCAAGTAGGCGAAGCTGTATTGTTAAAAGTGTCACCATGAAAAGGGTTGACTAGGTTTGGGAAGAAAGGGAAACTAGCACCTCATTATATAGGTCCTTTTGAAATTTTGAATCAAGTCAGGAAAGTGGCTTACGAATTAGCTATGTCGCCTCAGTATCAACATGTTCATAATGTATTCCATGTGCCTTTGATTAAAAAGTATAATCCGGATTTCAATCATGTAATAGAGTATGAGCCGATAGAAATTCAGGCAGATTTGTCATATGTGGAGCAAACTGTTAAAATACTCGACTGGCAAGAAAAGAGTCTTATAAATAAGTCAGTAAGGTTGGTAAGAGTGCTTTGGAGGAATCCCAAAGTTAAAGAGTCAACATGAGAGCTAGAGTCTGATATGCGATCTCGGTATCCTCACATGTTCTCTTAGATTTCAAGGACATAATCCTTTAAGGGGGAGAGGATGTTACAACTGGTATTCCGTTTAATCTTTAATTGAGTATTTTATAGTTGTAATGGAGTCATTTATAAAATTATATAGATATGTGCTTGTGTGATTGTATTGATGAATAATAATTGTGTTAAATTATTTAAGAATGTTAAAAGTGAGAAATGTATTAGTTGCTCTTTTATGTGATTATTAGAATGTATCTCTTATTTTGAGAAAAATCGTTTTAAAAATATTTTCATCAATAAATTTCAAAAGTGATCTTATAAAATTTCTAAAATATCAAGGCTATTTTATGATACCACTCTTTTAATTTATTGATTTATATTTTTATTTATAAAATTTATTCTTGTAAATAATTTGATTATTAATTAGAAAATTACCCCATTACCAATGCATGCATTTAACCCCCAATTCAAAGGCAAGGGCATAATGGGAATTTCTAATCCCACTAACTACTTCTACACTAGCCAAATTACCTAGTTAACTTGCTTGCAAACTTTGTTTTCTAAAAGGAGATGGAGAGTTTGGTAATTGCATAGCCCACTCAATTTTTGCATGTGGGTAAAGATAGAACAAATGATTAAAACCATTCCAACACTCTAACACACTACACTCCACTCCACTCTTCTATTTCTCTCTTCTCCCTCCTTCTCCCTCACCCTCTCGGCCGAAGCCCCCCTCCCCCATTCCCTTCCATTTTTCATTAAATCTCCCACCTTGTTTTAGTGTAATATCACTTCCTATGCTTAGTTTACTCACTTCTCAATGATTCTTATGTTTATAAGTTGATGATTTATGGTTGCATGTGGTGTTTATATTTAAACTCAAAGAGAAAACCTTTGATTATTGTGAATCCAAGGATTCTCCATGAGATACATTACCTATGAGTTAGTAACATGTATATTTATAAAGGAAACTTGATAAAACTCTTTGCATGTTGCTGATCATTCTTGTTATAGCTATTTCTATTCTTGCATGTTAGTTTTAAGATGAGATTATGATGAAAAACCATGATACTTTTGCTATTTATTCGAAAGCATGCATATATGGTTAAACTCTTAAATTTTGAATTTGTTTGTGCATATTAGGAGTTGTTACCATATTGTTTTGCTAAAATTAGCTAAGGTAAGTTAATGTGCATGACCATGATTGTTGGGTAAGTGTTAATAGTCGAATTTATAATGAGTAATCTCCCTTATTTTGTCGAAATGTTGATGATTGATAATTCGCATTATTTTTGGTAATTTATTTGCATAAAGGTGCACTAGGGTATGAATGATCTCCACACTTGTTGAGGCACTAGTTGAGGGTATTAGTGCAGTAGGGTTGTTTGGTTAAAGGTTGAGTGCTTGGTTTTAAAGTGGGAGTTAAGGTGGAAAGGTTTAGAGTAGGACACTTTGAGTTTCCAAATTTGCACACTAGTTGTAGGTGAGTTTTGAATGGGAATTTCTTAGGCCTTGGTTGGCCCGAGCTACAGAGAGTTGGGAATTGATATATATTTGAGTCCAGGAGCAATAGATTTAATAAAAATTACAATTTAGTGAGGTGCACAAATGAAAATGCTAAATCTGCCAAAACAGGGGATAGTTTAGGTTGGGTGTAGTTTTGAGGTCATAAAATGGTGTTATGTGTAGGACCTTATTAGTCCTTGATTAGTACAGATACTAGGAAGTCTAGGGAAGGTTTGAAAGTCAAAATATGTTGGTTTAGAGTTAGAGTCAATGGTTAAAATTAAGTCAAAAATAGGGCAGTTTTTAAGGCACCAAGCAGATTTATGTCAACTTTGAGGGTAGGCCCAGGGAGGCCTAGGTTAGAACTTGATGTCATTCTAAGTGAATAAGTTATATTTAGGTCTTAAGAATCCAGTGGGTTAGTTTTAGGAGGAACCTATAGTATAAGGGTGTTAAAGACCCTAAGTCGTACAAGGTATCACCAAGGGAATGCAAATGAAAATGCTATGACTTAGTGTTTAGTTTTGTGAATCCTATGAGCGAGGCCTAGGTAGGACTTAGTTTTTAAAAGTAGATAGAGGTTAGTAGAAGGTAAGTCCATTGGTATGGTCAAGAAAAATGATATTACCAAGCTTAGGCACTTCGGGTTTTGAGACTAGTAAAGTTGCCCTATGCTAGTCAATTGTTGGAGATTAAATGAGTGGGATCATTCAAATGCCTAATGATGCACCAAGTATAAAAAATATATTGCATGTACTTAACTGTGATTATGTGATCCAAGGTGTAATAGTGATAATATATAGTGATATATATTGATTTGACGTCTTATACGAAATAGGACACTAAATGCTACTTGGAGTCGAATTGTGCATTATAGCATTAGGGTCGATTGTTCTTATAAGAGTCTTTTATAATGAGAGTTATTATTATTTTGTAGGATCAAGTGAAGATAGGAAGCTTTCCATCAAGGTCGAGTAGTGCTCCCAGTTGCTTCTAAGCCAAGTTGAGTTCTAGATAAAGCCTTCTTTAAGGCAAGTGCACCTCCCCTTCATAACTAATTTAATGCAATTGTCTCTCCCTTATCAATTCTATTCTTGTGCAGGTACCTTAATATTAAATTGAGTTGCTACAAATGTTATGCCATGCCTGTAATTATCACAATTGTTCCAAGTTCATTTATGCACTAATAAAGATCATTTGCTTATCTACGTCTTGCCACAACTTGACTTAGTACCTATAATGGATATACTTCGATTGCTTGTACCATACCAAAATACCTTTGTAAACTCCAATATTTCAATTTTCATGATCATAAAACCCCTATTGATTTGATATTATATTCCTATACCCCTGATTCCTTGATATATCAATAATCCAACTTCATACTTCTTCATTACTCTTCATTATCATACCCAAACTTTGTAACTAGATGTATGCCATGTATTACCCTCAAAATTTGAGATCCTTACCTTGTTGATCATTGTTATGATTCTTTTTCAATACTTTCTTCCTTGGTTAATAAACCATTAATATTCATCTTTGATGACCCTGCTAGTGAGAAGATAATTCATTTCTGACAAGAGCTCTATAACTATAATCCTTGACTGATAATTTAAACTCTATTATTTAAATTCCTTGTAATTTCTCCCTGGCATCAGTTTCATAAAAGATAATTGTTTTTCCAAACAAAATAATGTTATCTTGAGATTGTTAAATTGGACTAAGACGCAAGTCCCTTTCACAGTTATTATATTAGGCTTAAAAGTTGCCTAGGGATCCCAACTAAAATTTATTAGAACCCAGCGAGGTTCGGGATTACTTCGCACCTGATCACCGGCTGTAATCCGTAGCATCATAAAATGATTTTGTGTAATGATTTGATTTTGACATGAATAACGATGCCATCCACCCCAATTTTGAATTATAAATTGCTATGATGTTAATTTATGTCTTATGTTATATCTTGATGAGCGTTTGACTCACTTATTGCTATTTATTTATGTTATTTCAGCAAGCAAGTATGGTTAGATTCAAGAAGATTGCTCGTAAGTCTACCGGTGGAGATGCTGAGGCTTATGTGAGAGCTCAGGTAGTATAGTTGGTGTTTGTGTGAGGACCGTTAGTAATGATTTGGACCGTTCAAATACTGAATCTTTGCAATCTTGGATTTTGTTGTAAACTTCCATTTGTAATGATTTTATATTTATCAGTTGTTGTCCTTTAGTTTATTTTCGGGCTGTGACATTTCTAATTACTTGTATACAATAATAATTTTATTTAACTTATTCATATAAGTTATATTTAGTAAAAATTCTAATTTAATTACTTAAATTTAAAATCCGCTCCCCACCACTGGATCGGAACATGTTGACGGTCCAATTGAAAAAATGGTGGTTTCTGTTAGGAACAACACAAAGCTGGAATTTGTATAAATTTGTTATTTAGGGATTTAATTAAGTGCTTGCATCATACGTACTTTATTATTTACTTATTTATGAATGCATGATTCACATAAAATTAGTTTTTCTCGTTTTCATTAAAATAATTCTATGTGGAAGATAATATGTAATTTCAGTTTGGAATTCATATCTGGTTAATATACAATTACTTAATCATAAAATTAAGAGTTATTCATCTTATTTGGCTATTTCTATTTATCAAATTTTATATATTACAAATTTTAATGCTTTTAAATTTTATTAACTTTATTATGTTATTTTCTGGTAATAATCACTACCTCACTAATAAGTTTACTTCTTTTTCTATAACTAAAACACAAACATAAAAAAAGACATGCCATTGATCAACAAAATGTACAAAAATTTATGCCGTTTACCTGTTTTTTTAAGTAAATCATTAAACCAGTATGCATTGTAATCTATTTTACTAATTAATTCAATTTCTAATTGTATATGTAAAGTACTATAGTAAAAAAAAGTTAACAATACACACTTTAAAAAATCCATGATATCTATACACCTAGAAATTTAATTTTTATTTTAGATCGTAATCTACTATCTTTAAAATGTAAATTATACTCCTATATAAGAATAAGTTAAATATTGTTTAAATAAATAGACTTATAAGCCATATAAATAAGAAGACAGTCAAACTGTAAAAAAGTAATAATATAAGTAGTAGTATTTTCGACAATTTATCAATTATTAACACCTGTAATCATGAATAGTTCAAGATTTGATTGCATAAGTATGCTAACCATCAATTAAATTGACTGGAAGATTGTTATGCTCAAAATCTCACGTGGGCTCAATTTAGGTTTTGGACTTCTTTGGCATGAATTGAAATATTTTTTGTATGGTTTGGGCTCATGGAAATAGATAGTTGTAACATGAGCAGCTTCTGGGGAAAATCTGGGATTTATAAGGGGTTTTCCACTTGTTCAGTGAACCCAAAAGTACATAAATGAAGTTGGGGCTCCTCGGTAGGGGTTCCACTTTACATGGTTAGTGCGGCTATGTGCCATGTTTAGCCCATAATGCAAGAGATGCTGGAATTACCTTTATAATCAGTCCGTCTAGAGGAGTGCAGGTGTGGGATCACATGCACACCCCTATCATGTTATCAGTATTAAACATGAATTGTACCTCCGAAAATAAAGAAGGATCTATCTTATTTTCACATAATGACTTTTAAATGGAAATGAATCATTCTAAATGTGATAAACACTTGTATTTACAGGATAATTATATGGAATCATAGATAATTTTGTATATTATATAGATTTATTAAATTTGAGGAGTCATGCTACGCATGGACACGGGAAGCCCACCTGGGAAGCAATTGGGGTGGTTATGGAATCTGGAAGCAAAGGGGTTAAATTTTCATCATTTACGTGAATTGGCACGTGTAACCACATCGATCATTTTTTAAGTACTTTTGGCCGGATTGAGAAGGATCTTCTTATCCAATTGTACATGGCATCTTTGTTGATTCAACTCAAACACAACACACATTCAGCTACGGCACCGCAACCACACCGTCATTTTCACGTTTGTAGTAGCCAAGCTCAAGAACCATGGGTAATTCAGTTATTCCAGTATGATAATCACATGATGTTGTAACCAAGTTTCTCTCACAACATTTTTATCGCTAGAAGAAAGGGACTCCTAAAATCCTTTTTTGAGAGAGGGAGATGTCAAACAATTCCGACAAGGAACGAACACCAAGAAGGGGTTGAAGTGGAAATGATAGCAACCCTAATGGAGAAGTTAACAATAAGTACATCTTGAATCATTTTCAACAAATGAGCACCATGATCGAATCATTGGAGAAGAAGTCTGCGAGGATGAGTAGACGAATCAGGAAGCTGAAGCCCGTGGAGAAGCGTAAAATTGATCCTATTTATTTGGATTTTGAGGATGAAAAGAAAGAATCTAATCCTGAAAAAGATAGCCTACATTCTCTGATGTGCATATTTATCAGGAGAATGATGATTGGGACCCAAAGAAGAAGGTTGATGAAGAACCCGAACCCTCGGTTATAAGCAGCATGAGCATTTTTTATTGCACCCGGAGAAAGCTCACCAATAAGGACCTTAGGCTTGAGTTGTATAGAAAGAAGGAAAAGTGCACTAGAAATAGCACCCTGAAGTTTCAGCCTCTAAAGGTTGGAGGGGTCCAAGGAAAGAGAAGCAGCAGTCTAGGGTCATTCTCGAGACCGTAGATCCGGGTTTGAACGCGTACCCACGCAAATTGTGGGTGATAGTGGCTCTAGTTTCACTCAAAATTGTTCTCATAGTACCATCGGTTCTAGTGAAGGGAATGAGAATGATGAGCAAGTTTCAGATAGAGAAAGGGGTACATATAAGTACAAGGACCTCCGTAAGGCATTGGAGAAAATGAAGGCTAAAAGAAAGGAATCTCTAGTTTAATAGTGGATCACGCTTTACAAAGAAAATTCGGGATTCACCCCATCCTCGCTCATACAAGGGGTTAGGTGATTTGAGGTTTGATGGGGGTATTGATCCAGTGGAGTACCTCACCCATTTTAATACTGAAATGGAAGTCTATCAGGTGAAGTACCTGACCAAATGTAGACTATTAGCCACCACACTATGGAATGCCAATCAGTGGTTCAAGAGGCTTCCAGGAAAGTCAATTCGTTCTTGGAGGAAAAGGTGTGAGATTTTTGTTACTCAGCTTCAGGCTTCAGTTTCTTATGCTCCACTCACCAACACATTGGCAAATATCAAGCAACGTGAAAATGAGACACTAAGGGATTAATTCAAGCACTTAAATTCTGAAGTATCCAAGGTGAAAAAAGCCCTTGATGAGACGTACAGAAATTTCTTAATTGTCGGGGTAAGACCGCGTACGGAATTCTGGAAGGAGCTCCAATATGAGGAGCCAAAACGCTCAATGACTTTTATAACTGACTGTGTCACAAAAGTTTCTTGAGGAATCTTTGGCGAACCTCAAGAAGGATATCGTTACCTCTAGAAATAGGACTAGAAATAAGATATCAACCAGAGAGATAGGGGGTACGTTAAGATTCCTATATTTGGTAGGGGTACATCTAGAGAAACACACCATGATGGTAAGACTGCCCCAATCACAGTCAATACCACTACTGCTGGAAAGGGCTTGGGGGTACGTTTACCCTCAGACAAGGGAGCATGTAAGGTATCTTAAATACAACCCCATAAAGGCTCCACTTGATCACATCTTCGAAGTAGGGGTTAAGGACGGTATGTTCATGAAGCCCATTTGAAGTGGTCCTCCTAGGAAAAGAGATGAGGGAATGTACTATTCTTTCCATGATGCTAATGGGCATGACACTACTGACTGCCTTACTTAAAGTATCATATTAAGGACCTCATTTGCAAGGGGTCGTAGCCCAAGAAGCGAAGAAATATTAGGAGGAAAAGGCTAAAAAGGATGGTATTAGACTTGATAGGTTTTGTTTTATTATCTTGTCTTATTACTTTGTAAGCTTGGTGATATACAAACCAAGAAGTAGCAAATAGAACACCAAGAACACTAAGCAAGAAAATTCTCAGAGAAACATTTGTAAGCTGTATTCTTAGCATTTCTCTGTAAACTTAGTTGTTCATATTTGTAAGCAGCTGTGAGCTAATTTTTCTACACAGAGTTCCCTTTATATAATATATATCTCTGGTGGATACATTCAAATCCACCAGAAAGTTTTTAAAGACTTGTGTTTTTAATTACTTGTGTTTAATTTTACTAACTTCTTATTCCGCACTTTGCAAATCAAACACTTATATATTATTAAGATATAACATTGTATATTTTGAAAAAGGTTCGAGAATTCCATTCAACCCCCCTTCTGTAATTCTTGTTGCATTGTTAGGGACTAACAAATCCGATGAAAAAGTACTCTCGAGAAGCCCGAGGGCGGCTTCTCACTAATGTTATCCATTTGCATTAAAGGCCTCCTAGGTATTTTCAGGGTTAAAACACTGATATTACCTTCACTGATTAGGAGGAAGATATGTTCATAACCCCCACAATGATGCTCTAATGGTGACTATCTGTATTAGAGGTTTGAATATTCATAGTCTATTGGTGGATAACGAAAGCTCCTGCAACATCTTGTCCTATGAGACTTACCAGGAGATGGGTTCTTAGATAAGGAACTATACTTCTCATATAATTAGCTATACAGGTTAAGTAAAGGACTTGTTGATACCGTTGGAAGGGTGAGACTTCCTGTGATATTACGGGTGGAACCCCTCTGTGCTACCCAGGTGGAAAAATTCATGGTAGTTAATGAAGACATCTCTTATAATGCTATAATTGGTAGACCACTGTTAAAAAAATTAGGGTGATCACCTCCATTTATCATCTCCCCATTAAATTCCCGACTCCTAATGGGATTGGCTGCGTACAAGGATGTCAGAGCGAATCAAGGTCTTGTTATATAAAAGCTCTTCGTACTACTGAACAAATCTACAAGCATGTACTACTGGAAGATCGGGGTCCTCCTCTGGACAACTGCTACAAGTATGTGGGGTTAATGCAGAAGGAAAGTGACCGTCAAATTGGACAAAAAAGTGAAATATGCACATGTAACATGATCATAATTATCCAACATCCAGGAGAAGATCCGTACTCGGATGTTGTCTTTTCTTCGGAGGTAAATACCCCGAAAGTGGTGTTGATGTTAGAACCACCCCAACAAAAAATTCTGAAGATGATGATCATATGGTTGATGGGATCGTGGAAGAAGTAAATGAAAGTAATTTTGAAGGCTTGTTGATGAACCTGAACCTCTTGTTCAATTTATTTGGGAGGTTTTAGTTGTAATTGATTTGGATTCTCGAATGTCGGAGGTAAAGAAAGCCAAATGGGTAGCTGATACCCTCTCTATAAAGGTAGATGCGGCTGACCCGTCTAAAGAATTGAAAATTGGAGTACAACTGGATGTTGGGATGAAGGAAGCCCTGGCTGCATTCATGAGGGTGAACCTAGATGCTTCCACATGGTGTCACTCTGACAGGATTGGTATCAATCCAAAGGTGATGTGTCATCACCTCGACATTTATCCGGAAAAAAGAAATGTAAGACATAAGAGGAGGAAAATTAGTAGAGAAAAGGGCTACCACTCTCAAAGAAGAAGTTGATAGGCTATTAGAAGCAGGGTTGGTAAGGGAATATTTCTAACCCATGTGGATGCCTAACCTTGTTCTCATAAGGAAACCTAATGGAAAATGGCGTACATGTGTAGATTTCATTGATCTTAACAATGTATGCCCAAAATATAGTTTTCATTTACCCATGATAGATCAGCTGGTTGACGCTACAACATGTCATGTTCTCCTCAGCTTCATGGACACGTACTCAGAGTATAATCAGATTCCTATGTTTTAACTTGATGAAGAGCACACCACTATTATCACTAATAGAGGCTTGTATTGATATATTAGGATGCCATTCGGCCTACTTAATGCTGGAGCAACATATTAAATATTGGTCAATCAAATGTTTAAAAAATGATTGGGAAAAATAATGGAAGTTTATGTGAATGAAATGTTGATGAAATCAAAGGTGGCTACTAATCACGTAACCCACTTTGAGAAGATGTTTAGTATTTTGAGAAAATTCCGGATGAAGCTGAACTCCCAAAAATATGTATTTGGGGATGGAGTCTGCAAAATTCTTGGGGCTCATAGTCAATCACCATGGCATTGAAGCCAACCCTGTAAAAATAAAGGCTTTAATTGAGATGCGTTCGCCCCATAATGTTAAAGAGGTACAGTGTCTCACTGGAAGGGTAACAACCCTTAATCGGTTTGTGTCTAATTCTTAAGATAGGTGCAAGGAGTTCTTTATAGCAATAAAGAAGGGAAATAACTTTGAATGGATCCTAGAGTGTAAGGCTGTGTTTCAGAAGCTGAATCTCTAGTTGGGAAGCCCTCCACTACTGTCTAAGTCTATTGAAGGAGATGTTCTCATCCTTTATCTGGAAGTCTTAGAGTACTCCATAATGCGGTGCTTGTACGGGAGAAAGCAGGCACGGTTCCCGATCACTGTGTTAGCAAAGGGTTATTGGATACTGAAACTCACTATACTAATATGGAAAATTTGGCCTATGCCTTGATTCTGAATGCAAAAAAACTTCATCCATACTTCCAAGATCATAAGGTAGAGGTACGCACCTCGTACCCCATAAGACAGGTGTTGTATAAACCTGAAGCGTCACGGAGACTAGTGAAATGGGCAATTGAGTTAGGTCAATTTAATATGGAATACAAGAAGAGAACAACGATAAAAGTCCAGGCTCTTGCAGACTTCTTGTTGGAATTCCCTGAGTTTTTTCATGCGAAGGGGAATGAATGTTTAGCTGAACCCCCATCTGGGGAATTGATTGAGGAAAAATGATCCCCTTGGTGCACATTATGTATTGATGGAGCAGTAAATGGAAGAGGTACATGAGTCAGTGTGGTACTCATCAACCCTGGGGGGCTCGCCTACAGAGTTTCATCCATTTTGATTTCTATTCCACAAACAATGATGCGGAGTATGAAGCCCTAACTGTGGGGGTTAAAATTGGCTTTGGAAATCAGAGTTGAGAATATCAATGTCTTCAGCGATTTCATGCTTGTGGTATGGTATATTCGAGAAGATTTTCGGGCTCGGGGTCGTCACACAGACCTTTTATGCGGTACTTTCAGGAATTGATGAGCAAGCTCAAAGAAGTACATCTCGAACTGATCCCAAGGTCGGAAAATGCTAATATTGATGCTTTGGCTAAGTTCTGGTCCAAAAAAGTGGCTACGCTCTTGGGGGTTATTCCCTTGGAGATACAACATCCGTCGAGTATCCCCAATTTGGAGGTGGCAACAGTTGAAGCTTCGACCGAGGCTTCGTGGCTGACCCCAATTTTGAAATACATAACTAAGGGGATTCTTCCAGAAGGAAAAGAGGAAGCGAGAAGGCTCAAGTATAAGGCAGCTAGGTACATGATGTACAATGGTAACCTGTATAAAAGGGGTTCTAACGAACTAATGTTAAGTTGCATCTTGGGAAGTCTATGTAAATATATTAGGGGAGAGGTCAATGAAGGAATTTGTGGAAATCATTCAGGGGGGAACATCATTGGCTCATAAGATACTTTATCAGGTATACCCCGACCTAACTTGCAGAGGGACTATAACCTCTATACCAGATCCTGTGACCGTTGTATGAGGTTTGCAAACTTTAACAGTAGCTCTGATATGCCAGTGAAACCCTTTACTAGGCCATGGCCATTTGCAGTTTGAGGTATTGATCTAATTGGAGAGCTACCTCAAGGATAACGGGGGTGAAGTATGTGATAGTTGCAGTTGATATCTTTACTAAGTGGGATGAAGCTGATCCCCTGGCTACCATCACAACTGCGAAGCAGAAGGAATTTTTTTCTGGGATATAGTGTGCAGATATGGTATACCCTATAAGTTAATCTCGTATAGTGGAAAATATTTTGACAGCAAGGAGATGAAGAAGCTCTGTAAGGACCTTCACATACAAAAGGGCTTCTCAACAGTATGTCACTCGCAAAGAAATGGTCAAACTAAGGCCATAAATAAAATCATCAAGAACACTTTGAAAGCTAAATTGGAGGAGACAAAAGGAAATTAGCCTAAGGAACTTCCTAGAGTGCTGTGGTCCTACAACATCACCCCAAAGATAACTACGGGTGAATCACCTTTCACTTTGACGTATAAGTGGGAAGCCATAGTGCCTGTGGAGATTAGTGCTAGTTCTTTCAGAAGGGATAACTACAATCCAAATGACAAGAGCTTAATCATCGGCTATACCTCGATCTAGTAGAAGAGGTACCTGTGAATGCACAGCTGAAACTGGTTGCATACTGACAGCAGATAAGGAAATATTTTGATAAGAAGGTTCGTGCGTGACCCTTGAGAGTTAGGGATTTTCTTTTGAAGAGGATGATGCCTAATATGAGGAACCATATGCACGGGGTGTGATGTAAACTAGGAGGGTCCAAAAATCATTAAAATGATTCTCTAGGCAGGAACCTACCATCTTACGAATTTGGACAGGAAGCGGATCCCAAGGGCTTAAAATGCTGAACACCTCAAAAGGTATTATCAGTAATTTCTTATTTTCATCACAAGTAGACCTCTATTAGGTTTAAGAAAATAAAAGCAGTTTATTAGTTGTAATTGTCATGATAGGTTTGGGCTTTGATGCGTACCTGCTATGCTCGCAGGCTCGGGGGTAGTGCATGCACACCCCACCGATAGGATTTCTATTAGGAGTAAATAAAATGAAATTTACTTTACATATTTTGGTTTCATCTATTATTCAATTTTGGCTTGGAAATCCATGCATGCATGAATCTATTTGCATATGATGTGCAAATTTAGTTCTTCATCTTAATATGTTACCGATAAAGAACTAGGGGTAGTATATATGTGGAACTTGGAAAATTATTAAATTTTTGAACAAATTTAGTAATATGGATCATGGAAATATATGGCTAATATGGATATTAGGGGGTGAATATGGATATGCACCCTAAAATATATAAATTATGTGGATGTACGTGTGGATAACAGTACTGATTTTCTATATGCGATGGTTTACATACCTTGCAATGAATATAATACTTATATGGGATGTACACAAGGGATTGTGTACCTGGATAGGGAATTGTATACGGGATGTATACGAGGTGCACATGAGAACGTACATTAGGGATGCTATGTGGCGCCCTCCAAACCCGGGTCAGAAGTTTGGGGTCTACAGCACACACACACCATATAATAACATGTTTATATAATAACAACATATGCAATGACCCTACTTACAATAACCACGGATCACAACAGTTCAAAGTATGTCCACAAGCCACAATCTTATTATTACAAATGTACCAAATCCAAAATTTTATTTATCTTACAACTGGAGTAAAGCTTTATTACAAAATTTTAACACACACTAAGCCACACAACTTTTGATAGCTTATTCCATTTTAACCTGAAAAACTAGCTTGCGCACTCGACTGGGGATCCTCGCCACCACCAGTTTCCTTTTTAACTGGAAAAGGACATAAACATATTCACAAGAGTGAGCTAACTAGCTCAGCAAGTCATAATGATAGTCACTGAGATTATTAATGATCAAATTGAAATGATATAAGGAATTAAGTTTCCTGATAAGCAATGATATGAATTGGATATTCACTTTCATTTTCAAAAACCAAGGTTAGGATGTTGATCAGTCACGCACTAACCCCGGACAAGGCTCCCAGTTTAGCTCTATATACTGGATCCAAGGCACACATTGGCCTATTATGACCACGAATCTAGTCCAACCACGAATATGGTCCGTATTTTAAAAACAATCCAATTCTATAATAATAACATGATAAATAATATAAATTGATAAACTGAATCATAAACAACATTTGTCTTGAAACATAGAGTGATTCACAATACCATGAAGATAAAATAAGGTAAATAGATTGACTTTCAATTCAGGGAAAGAATCATAATATAGAAGACCAGGGTTCAATGGTTACAAGGAATGATCATCTGTTACACAAGGCATAAAGGTTCGTATATTAAGCAATTTCATATCAAGAATCAGTATGTGGTAGATATGTATTTGTGGAGTAGTATAGTATATGTCTAGTTCGTTCCAAGAGTTCAACAATCAATCGTTTACAAGAAATCAAACTTGCGGCTCAAGATCAACAAGAATTAGGGTTTAGGGTTAAGTACTTCAAAGTACTTGCAATATAGAATAAGAACTACTGGGAATAATTGCAACATAATGAAAAGAGTTCAAAAGTAATTGCAATACATCACAAGAAAGAGTAGAAGCACTTTCCATAACAATTCGCTTTTACTTTACTAACACTTGTCAATTAGTTCCCACTCACTGACCACTTGCTTTCCCTTTCTACATCTCGCTTCCTCTATTAGACATCACATATACTTATCAACACTACTTCTCATCTCATTCTATTCGTTACAAGCTTCTATCTACCCTTCATTTCACCCATATCCGACGTGCGGATTGAAAGTTATGAATAAAACAGTCAAACAATGCACGTACAATCATATTATACTGATAGGGATAAATAAATTATGATTGTATAATTAAATACGGCATTAATTGTACAAGCTGTGGACTGCTAGGCCCAATAAAAAGATATATGATACTTAGACCAGAAAGGTTAAGCCTGATGGACCAGATCAGGCCTGATGGAATAAAAAAGGCCCAAAAGCCCTGATTATTAATTAATTTCGTAATTAATTAATAAGGGAAAAATCAGATGTTGAGAAGACTCCCGATAAGGATATAAATCCTTAGAGATTAGCCTCAAGGGGACCTAAAAGGATAAGGAATCAGTTTCCTACTATCTAGGACTCCAAAGTCCATTCTAATTATGAGACTTGCCCACCAAGTCTCCTATACCAAGTCCAATTCAAGGACTCCCAACATCTATATAAGGGGCCTCACCCCACAAATCAGAACTACGTTTTTTGGCTTGATTCTCTAATTCACAGAGATACGTAGGCATCTCGTAAAGGCAGATCGAGCCACGAAACACGAGAGCAGCCATTAAAGGCCTTGAGCTCCCGAATCTTAGTAATAACTACAGCAAATAATAACCTTAGTTTTTTATCCATAACATTTGGCGCCGTCTGTGGGAAAGCACAACAACAACCATGGCGAGAACACGGAGAACAATTAGAGCTCTGGAGGAAGGAACACCATCAGGGACAACTTAGGTGATTTCGTCAACCGTGGAGATTCCTCCCCACTCAACTTATGCATCTGCTCAAGGGGAAGCCCAGACAGGGGCAACTCAACCTCAGCCACAAGGGACAACTTCCCCGACTATTCAAGGTACGAATCCTCAAGTTCAACAAGTACATATACCTGTGAATTCTCGACCCGTCGGGTATGAATATTCAATTATTGTTACTACTAACCCCCCTTATGGGATGCCCTTTCACCCTGAGGTTGGAGGAAGTGGATATGCTGGGCAAAGCGAAGCACGAGGGCAGTCGCCCCCCTATATACGAGGTTTGGGTCCTATCCCTGAGGATCGGGAATTTTCTGGTCCTTACACTGAGAGAGACTCCGAATCTTCGGATGATGAAGTGGCCCCGAGAAGGAGGCGTCCTGGAAAAGAGCCAATGGCCTATGGAAGGCAACGCCCCCAAAGCACCCCAGGGGCGAATCCCCAAGAAGTGCAGGAAAGAATCAGGGCTCATGAGGCTGAAATCCAAAGGCTGAGGCGTGATTTGGAGGCTCACCAGGCCACCAGACCCCAGATACCTCCTAGGAGGAGAAATCCTCCTCCTGTCATAGACCTGGATGGTCCGGTACGAAGAAGGGCTGCTGTCCCAAGAACTGATCCAAGCAATCTCCTTCCCCTTGGAGATCCTGATGATCCAACTCCACCCTTCACAGAAGAGATAATGAATGCCCATATCTCAAGGAAATTCAAGATGCCCACTATCAAAGCCTATGATGGCACGGGAGACCCCGCTAATCATGTTAGGACATTCTCTAATGCACTGCTGCTGCAACCCGTGAATGATGCTATAAAGTGTCGGGCCTTCCCTCAAACCCTGTCGGGTATGGCTCAAAGATGGTACAGTCGTCTGCCCCCAAATTCTATTGGATCGTTCAGAGAATTAAGTCAGGCTTTTATTAAGCAATTCATCAGTGGAAGAGTCCATGAGAAAAGTTCAGCATCTCTTATGAGTCTTGTGCAGGGAGCTAAGGAATCCTTGAGAGATTACCTGAATCGTTTCACAAAGGAGGCTTTAAAAGTCCCGGACCTTGATGATAAGGTAGCCATGATAGCACTGCAACAAGGCACTAGGGACGAGTTTTTTAAGATGTCCTTGGCCAAACGCCCCCTGAAAGCATGTTGCAGCTCCAGGAGAGGGCAGGGAAGTATATCAAAGTTGAAGAGAGCATGAGGAAGACCGTAGTAAGTAATGAGCCACTGGAGGCAAGGAGTGGAAAACTGATTTAGAATATATTGTAAAAGACAAATATCCTAGAACCGAACAAAACCCTGATTCAACCCCCAAGAGAGGAGGACCTGGGCAAAAGTTCACTGAATACGCTAAGCTGAATGCTCCTAGAAGTCAGATTTTGATGGAGATTGAGAAAGACAGAGATATTCGCTGGCCTAAGCCCTTGAAGGCTGATCCCGCCAAGCTAGATAAGGGCAAGTATTGCAGGTTTCACAAAGATGTTGGCCATGACACCGATGAGTGTAGGCAATTGAAAGATGAAATTGAGTTTTTCATTCGAAAAGGAAGATTGAACAAGTATACTGGAGATGGAGGGGAAAAAAATAATAATGGAAGGAAGAACTTTGAAGATCGTAGGAGGGACCAAGACGATCAGGGGCGGAATCCCCAACCTAGAGGACCGCGACGCCCTCGAGGGCCTGTGATAAACACGATCTTTGGAGGTCCAACTGCTGCTGGATTGTCCAAAAATTCCAGAAAGGCATATACTAGGGAGGTTATGCATATTGTTGGAGAAGCCCCGAAGAGGGCCAGGACAGAAGTAACATTGGCTTTTGATGATTTTGACCTAGAGGGTGTGAAGTTTCCCCATGACGACCTGCTGGTCATAACACCGATAATAGGAAATAGCCCGGTTAAGAGGGTCCTTGTGGATAATGGTGCTTCTGTGGATATCTTGCTCCACGACACCTTTCTAAGAATGGGGTATAACGACTCCCAGTTGACACCAACCGACATGCCGATATATGGATTTGCTGGAGTAGAATGTCCTGTGGAAGGGATAATCAAATTGCCGACCACCATAGGTACGGAACTGAGGCAAGCAACGCAGATGCTGGATTTCGTGGTGGTAAAGGCTAGTTCAACTTATAATGCTATCGTGGGGAGAACAGGGATACATGCCTTCAAGGCAGTCCCCTCTTCCTACCATTCAGTCATGAAGTTTCCCACCCGAAACGGGATTGGAGAAGAGAGAGGAGATCAAAAAATGGCTAGAAGCTGTTATGTGGCCTCTTTGAGGGCAGATGGAGTGGGGGGGCAGGTTCTTCCTATTGAAGATATGGATGTTCGAGAAAATGATGAGAATAGAGGAAGGCCAGCAGAAGAATTGGTTTCGGTTCCTTTAGACCCCGAGAATCCTGAGAGGATGACTTTCATTGGAGCCACATTAGAGGAGCCCCTTAGAGGGAAGTTAGTGAAATTTTTGCAAGAAAATAGTGATGTGTTTGCATGGTCAGCAGCTGATATGCCAGGCATAGACCCGGAGTTAATTACTCATAAGTTAAACGTGGATCCAAGCCGGAAGATAGTGAAACAAAAGAAAAGAAATTTTGCCCCGGAAAGACAAGAGGCTATAAAACAGGAAGTAGAAAAGCTCTTAGAGGCTGGTTTTATTGAGGAGATTCAATTTCCGGAGTGGTTAGCAAACCCTGTAATGGTGAAGAAGGCTAATGGAAAGTGGAGGATGTGTATAGACTTCACTGATCTGAATGATGCATGCCCCAAAGACTGTTTTCCGCTGCCTAGAATTGATACTTTGATTGATGCCACTGCTGGACATGAGATGTTGAGTTTCATGGATGGATTTAGTGGATACAACCAGATCAAAATGCATAAGGATGACATTCCAAAGGTATCATTTATCACTGACTTTGGTGTTTATTGTTATCTTGTTATGGCGTTTGGTCTCAAGAATGCAGGAGCCACCTATCAAAGGTTGGTGAATAGAATTTTTAAGGATCTTATTGGTAAGACTATGGAAGTCTATGTTGATGACATGTTAGTCAAGAGTCTAGTAAAGACTGATCATATAGCCCATTTAAGGGAAGCTTTTGAGGTCCTGAGGTACCACAAGATGATGTTGAATCCTACGAAGTGTGCTTTCGGAGTAGGATCTGGAAAATTCTTGGGATTGATGGTCTCAAAGAGGGGAATTGAGGCTAACCCGGATAAAATAAAGGCAATCCTGGACATGGAACCCCCAAAAACTGTCAAGGATGTTCAGAAGCTCACAGGAAGGGTTGCTGCGCTAGGACGATTCATCTGCAAGTCAGGAGACAAGTGCTTGTCATTTTTCAAGTCACTAAAGAACATCAAAGACTTTGTATGGAGTGAGGAAAACCAGATGGCATTTGAAGAGTTAAAGAAGTATATGGCCCAGGCCCCGTTGTTGGCCAAGCCAGTTCTGAATGAAGTTTTATTCTTGTACTTGGCTGTTTCAGAGAGCGCCTTGAGCGCGGTGTTGGTTAAGGAGGAACTGAAAGTCCAGAAACCCGTATACTATGTCAGCAAAATTTTGCATGGTGCTTAGTTGAATTATTCAACTATTGAGAAATTCGCTCTAGCCTTGGTAATGGCTTCAAGAAAACTGCGTCCTTACTTTCAGGCTCATCGGATTGAGGTGCTAACAAATCAGCCACTGAGAAATATCATTCACAGTCCCAAGGCAAGTGGGAGATTGATTAAGTGGGCAATAGAGTTGGGAGAGTTCGATCTCAAGTATAAGCCACGTACGGCCATAAAAGCCCAGGCACTAGCTGACTTCGTGGTGGAATGTACCATACCCAACCAAGAAGTCGGGGGGCAGGATGATGCCATACCTCAAGACAAGGGAGTCGATAATGAAAGCAAAAAGAAGGGCGATAATGAAAGCAAGGAGAAGGATGATAAAGAGTTTTGGGTTCTCTATTTTGATGGAGCATCAAAAACAAACTCCAGTGGAGCAGGATTGGTTTTGCAAAGCCCTGATGGGTTCTTAATTGAGTATGCTATGAAGCTAGACTTCCCAACCACTAGCCTTGGTCTAGCTGGGACACTTAGAGTCAAAAACTTAAAGGTCCGTGGAGACTCGAAGCTGATCATATCCCAGGTAAAGGGAGAATTTGAGGCAAGGGATGATACAATGGCTAAGTATGTCCGCCTAGTAAGGGCTGTGATGACCCAATTTAATGAATGTCATGTTGAACACATTCCAAGGGAAGAAAATGTTAAGGCAGATGCGCTATCAAAGTTTGCTTCATCTGAGATAGAAGAAAGTTCAGGAAGTGTGTACTTCCGTGTTTTGAAGACACGAAGTATAGATGTTAAGCTTGTGGCTCCCATAGGTCTGGGGACGTCATGGATCGATCCCATTAAGGCTCACATTCAAACCGGTTGTATGCCAAGCGATGCAACTGAAGCACGAAAGTTAACTGTTCGAGCACTAAGGTACTCTTTGATAGATGGGATTCTGTATAAAAGATCTTTCGTGGTTCCTTACTTGAGGTGTCTCAGGCCCGATGAGGCACGCTTAGCTCTTGAGGAAGTGCATGAAGGTATTTGTGGACAACACTTGGGGGGCAGGGCCTTAGCTCATAAGATAACCCGTTTAGGCTTTTATTGGCCATAAATGATGACTGATGCCAAAGAATATGTAAAGAAGTGTGATCGCTGTCAGAAGCATGCACCAGTTGTTAGACAACCCCCCGAGATGCTGACCTCTATCAACTCGCCTATTCCCTTTGCTATGTGGGGGATGGATATTCTAGGACCTTTTCCTATGGCCACGGCACAAAGGAAATTTCTGATTATAGCCATTGATTACTTCACCAAGTGGATCGAAGCCAAACCCTTGGCCAAAATCATAACTAAGCAGGTTGCACAATTCCTGTGGGAAAATATTATGTGCCAATATAGAATTCCCCGTATCCTCGTCACTGACAATGGAACACAATTCAACAATGAGGAATTCAAGAAGTATTGTGAAGAAAATGAAATTGAGTTACGATTCACCTCTGTGGCTCACCCGCAAGCCAATGGGCAAGCAGAGGTAGCAAATCGGATAATCCTGGATGGACTAAAGAAGAGGATCGAGAAGTCAAGAAATAATTGGGTGGATGAGATACTTCCCATATTATGGGCCTATAGGACTACCTGTAGAGTCACGACAGGAGCAACTCCTTTCATGTTGGCATATGGGGCAGAAGCAGTAGTTCCAGTAGAGATATCACATTCCTCTCCAAGGATTCAGGCTTTCAATGCAGAAGAAAATGAGGAAGGGCAGAGGTTAGCCCTGGATTTAATCGATGAAGTGCGAGATAAAGCACATGCAAAGATAGTAGAATATCAGAAAAAGGCTTCATTCTACTACAACCTAAGGGTTAAAGAGAGGTTTTTCAAATAAGGTGACCTAGTCTTGAGAAAAATAGAGGCTCTTGGTGTCGGACAGAAAGGAAAGCTTGCCCCGAATTGGGAAGGGCCGTACAGAGTCAAGAGCGTTCAGGGTAGAGGAACCTACAAGCTGGAAACTATGGAAGGTTTTGAAGTCCCGAGGACCTGGCACGCACAAAACCTGAAGGTTTACTACGTGTAAGATAGGTGAAGTATGATTCTCACTTGTCATTGTGACAAGTAGGTTTAAAAGCACCTTGAAGCTTTGCTTGCGTAGGATTTTATATTCCAGTAGAATTTACATTGTCTAGTTATTGTTGATTAGGGTCGAACCCATGCTGTGTAAGGTTTTGGAAAACCAGACTTCATATTTAAGAGTTTGAAATTATTTCTATCTAAGAATGTTTAAAGTTCAAATGCGTATTAAGATTGTAAAGTTAAAACAGAAAGAGGCAAGAAAAGTAACATATGAAATATAACCCCGAAGGGTAACAAGTTTAGATATGAATAAAGTTCAAAAAGAAGATATACAAAAAGTTAGGCCTTGGAAGGCTGAGATTCCTCAGAACCACTATCCGAAGTCTCCTCGGAAGTCTCAGTCGTTCCTTCGGACGTCTCGGTTGTCCCCTCCGAAGTCCCTGTAGAAGTTCCCTCTGCAGGAGATGCTGGCTGTTGAGGCGCTGCTTTTGGAGGCTCTTCCACCCTGGCCTTCTTAGCGACAGGCTCAAACTCCTCTTTGGAAGAATCTTCCTCCTCTCCGTCCTTGATCATAACAGCAAGCTTCTCAGTAACACCTCCAAGCTCTGGAACCCGTACAGGGCAAGAAAAGGGGGACTGCTCAAAGACCTCTGGAAACTCATCCTGGATGGCCTCCACAGCAGCATCTCAGCCCTCTTTATAGCTAACTGGGTGAAGAAGGGCATCATGCTCCACCATTAAGTCCTTGAATTCTTGGGTGTCCATCCAGCCATCAAAGGCTTTGTCCTTCTGCGCCTTCAGAATGACATTTTCGGCCCGGGCCATCTCCAGGTCAGAAGTGGAAGAGGCCAGTTGAGCTTCAAGGGCCTCTATTTTTTGGTTGGCCTCCTCCAACTTCTTGTTGGCATCTTCCAGGACAACCTTTCAAGCCTTAGCTTGGTGAATTGCCCCTTGGAAATGGGCGTTAGCCTGCAAGAGAAACAGCGAAAGTTTAGAAAAGAAACATGGAAAGATGAGTACGAAGGGCATAAGTAAAGGACGTACCGTCGCCAGAGCCTGGGCTCCAAATAGCTCATTCCCCTCTAAGTCCTGTTGAAGGACAAAATCTTGATAATCCACCGGGGAGATGGAATGCTTAGACCATTCCTTGGACAGCGCCGTGCTGCCCACAATTGAGTCCTTGCCCTGGATCCCCCAAGCAGGTTGAAAATAGGCCCCTGGCCTCTGCTTGGTGCGCAGATCTTGGCTGGGGCCTTCCTCATCTGGCTCCGTTGCCTGAAGAAGGAACTCGGGGAAGCGGTCACCCAGTCGAGGGTCTTTAAAGATCTTCCCGGCCCTCTTCATCCTGGTTGTCTCCAGGTCCTTCAGCTTGGTAGCCTCCTCAATCTTCTCAGCCACTGCAACAAACAAAGTCAGTTGAAAACCAATGAAATAAAAGTGCAGGAAATAAAGGAGGTAAGAAAGGGAACTTACTTTTCTTATGAACGGGCGAAAGGCCGCGTTCTACCAGGACGGTCTCCCGGATAAGGTCCCAAGAATGGGAAGTACCATTGTCTTGCGTAAGGAGGTTGAAACCTCTAGCCTCCTCCTCAGACAAAGTTATGTCATTTGGGCTCCCGTCCACGGCCAGCCCAAAGGATGATCGAAACAGGGAGCCCCAATCTCCACCTTCCCAAATAACAAACAAAAAATCTTTCTTCCACCCCAAGTTGTTGTCAGGGATGGACTTCCCATTCACGATATGGGGGATAGTGGGGCGCTGGTTGATAGAAACCCAACCCGGACTTTTATCAGGGCTATTTTTGAACTGAAAAATCTTCCTGAAGACAGCAACAGATGTGGGGACGTTGTGCTTGGCGCATTGCGACAGATAGCACAGAATCAACCTCCAGGAATTAGGGGGAAGTTGGCAAGGGCTGATGCCCACATCAACCAGTAGCAAAGGAATGAATGGATGAAAAGGGAGTCTAATACCTGCCCTTAGAGTATCCCTATAGACGCATAGCGCATCCTTCTTCCACTGACAGGCCCTGTCGGCCGGACCCGCAAGAACCAGCTTAAAAGGCTACTTGATTTTGAAGCAGCTGCTCAACTTTTCCAGCTCCTTGGGATCCCGTAAAGCACTAATATGATCGTGCACGTCCAGATGCACATCAGACGGGTACTCGTCTCCTCGAGTGTTGATCATGTCGATTAAGGAGGTATACCTCGATCGAATAGGAAAATCGTTGGACTTTCTAGCCACGTTCATCTTGGCCAAGCGAGTCATTCTTTTGTCAGCCATCTGAAAAAAGTAAGGGGCACGTAAATAGGCTATCTTAAAATGGCACATAATGGAAAAATAGACACGAAAAGCAAAGGGAGGAATCTTACCTGAAGAAGCGCTCCTGAAAAAGGCTTTGAGCTCCGACTTACTGTTATTGCTCTGAGAATCTTAGCAGGAAGATAAAGAAGAAAACTAAGAAATGAGAAAGTGAGGAGTAATAGCCTTTCCTCATTCCTTTATATAAGAGGAAAAGGAAGTTGAAGGGACGAAAAGCCCATTGAGAACAAAGGCCCATAAGAAAAGGCCCAGAAAAAGGAATATTCCAGAATATTCCTAGGAATTCTAGAGCATTCTAAACAGGGTGTATTAAGCCCAGTAATATTTGGTAAAGCCCAATAAAGAGGCCCAGTAATATTTGAAAAGCCTAATAGAAAAAGCCAGGCCCAAATCCAATTAAGATTTGGAAAATTCAATTTTAGCCCTAAAAAATGTAAGGACCAATGGAGAAGGCTAGAAAAAGACCAGAATCCAGGTCGAGATCCAGGTCGTGAATCCTGCCCGAAATCTTTCGAGCAGACACCCGAAAATAACGGGTAATAAAGACCAGAATTCAGGTCGAAATCCAGGTCGTGAATCCTACTCGAAAACTTTCGAGCAGGCACCCGAAAATAACGGGCAAAAAAGACCAGGATTCAGGTCGAAATCCAGGTCGTGATCCCTGCCCGAAATTTTTCGACTAGGCTCACGAAAACAACGGAAAAAATAGGATTAAATTGAAGTCAAAATTTCGACCAGGAATGAGGTCGAATTAGGCAAGCATCTTTCAGGAATAAAGATTAAAAACCCAGGTCGAATTTCGTCTAGGATCCTGGTCGAAATCCAGGTCGTGGATCCTAGTCGAAATCCTTCGACCAGGAATCAAGAAAACCAAAGAATTTTCGACCAGGATTCAGGTCAAAATTTCGACTAGGATCCTGGTCGAAATCCTAGTCGATGGGCTCAAGATCAGAAGCTAAAAGTGGGGAATTGACGACCTAGATCCAGGTCGAAATTTCGACTAGGATCCTGGTCGAAATCCAGGTCGTGAATCCTAGTCGAAATCCTTTGACCAGGATGACAAGGCTGACCCCTATTTTCGACTAGGATCCAGGTCGAAATTTCGACTAGGATCCTGGTCGAAAAAGGGCTGGAAATCTGAAAAATCCAGAAAATTAGGGAAAAATCCCAGAAAATTAGGGAAAATCCCAGAAAATTAGGGAAAAATCCCAGAAAATTAGGGAAAATCCCAGAAAATTAGGGAAAAATTCAGAAAATTAGGGAAAAATTCCTGGAAATTAAGATAATTCCTGAATAAAAGGAAAATTCATTGTAAATGTGTAGGTCGCTCCACACTTTACGGAAAAACGAAACCCTGTAAGGGAACGAATAGACTTAACTTCTGCGAAACCTAATCAATGTTTCCCAAAAGTTGGGGGGCAAATGATAGGGATAAATAAATTATGATTGTATAATTAAATATGGCATTAATTGTACAAGCTGTGGACTGCTAGGCCCAATAAAAAGATATATGATACTTAGACCAGAAAGGTTAAGCCTGATGGACCAGATCAGGCCTGATGGAATAAAAAAGGCCCAAAAGCCCTGATTATTAATTAATTTCGTAATTAATTAATAAGGGAAAAATCAGATGTTGAGAAGAGTCCCGATAAGGATATAAATCCTTAGAGATTAGCCTCAAGGGGACCTAAAAGGATAAGGAATCAGTTTCCTACTATCTAGGACTCCAAAGTCCATTCTAATTATGAGACTTGCCCACCAAGTCTCCTATACCAAGTCCAATTCAAGGACTCCCAACATTTATATAAGGGGCCTCACCCCACAAATCAGAACTACGTTTTTTGGCTTGATTCTCTAATTCACAGAGATACGTAGGCATCTCGTAAAGGCAGATCGAGCCACGAAACACGAGAGCAGCCATTAAAGGCCTCGAGCTCCCGAATCTTAGTAATAACTACAGCAAATAATAACCTTATTTTTTTATCCATAACATATACGGCAATTAGATCACATATAACGCATAGCACGTAAGATATTCGATCAAAATAATTTTTCAAAGAAGATTGGGGTTAAAAAGATTTTCCAAGTATTTAATACAAATTTTTGAACATTTATCGGAATTAAACAGGTCTCCGAATCATTTTATAATTAAATATTAGGGTTCGAATATCCGAATTTGACTTTAAAATAATTTTATAATAATTATCGAGCCTTGAAAATAATTTAAAATAATATCTTAAAGCTCGAATCTAATTTTCAGAATTTTTAAATCAAAATAAATAATTAAATCTAATTAAATAATCAATTAAAATTAATTATTAAATAAATTAATTAATCAATTAATATTAAAATTAATTGACCAATTAAATAATTAATTATTAACTAAAATCAATTAATTAAATAATTAAGATTTATTTTTAAATTAAAAATAATTTTCAGAATTAAATATATTGATTTTTGGTATTTAAAATAAATAAAAACATTTTCTGAAAATAATTAAAAAAGAAAATACAATTTCTGGAAATAAAAAAATAAAACAGAAAACTATTTTTTGTATCTTTTTAAAATTCCAGGGAGCAATCTGCAAAATTCTTGAAACTACAGGGGTCAGACGGTAATTTTCACCTTCATCTTCCCCACCTCACCGGCTTCGGCGACGGAAGGGCCACTAACGCCGCCCCGAGCTCGCCAGAAAATCGCATGCACACCCAAAAATTGCTAGAAATGAGCAGACCAGGAGAGCTTGAAGAGATAAACTCAATCATGCCAACCAAATCACCAGAAGTTCAGTGAATCGACCGGAAAATCGGGTCAAACTTCGCCGCCGGCGAAGTTTCCCCAAAATCCGATGATCGATTTCAGCATCCAATGCACGATTGGTTAGCATGGTTGAATTTCTCAGGAAACCATTTATTTATTAATATAAGTTGTATGTACCCAGGTTTAACGGATCAAAAATCCGGACAAAAATATGAATTTCCGGTGAATTTATTCAAGAACACTAAGAACACTCAAACTCGAAGATCAAATCAACTATTTTACCTGTTATTGAACTCCAAATTTGACATATAATATACCAAAATGACCAGGAAGAAAAGATCTACATTATTCTAGCATCAAATCACACAAACAACATCAAGAACAAAAATTCATATTTTAATCATTAAATAATTTGAATTAAAATAAATAAACAAGAAAATAACCTTGATATCTGCACTAAAATGGTTTATTGATTCAGAAAGAACTTTTGAGAGCTTCGATTTGATATATGGTACGCTGGAATCAGAGTTTGATAATGCCTTCGAATCCTCATTTGATTATGAAGAACGCAACGTTTAATTAGGGTTTTCTCTGTATTTTACTGGATTTTACTGCCTGATTATGATTATATGAATAAAATAAAATAAGAAAGGGCTATTAAATTTATGGAATATTAGTACGTGTTGGATCGTATCCGATCGGCTAACATTTTGGATAAACATCTTCTTGATTTGGATAAGCATCAAAAGTTTTGGATAACTATAAAGACGAGGCTTTTTATAAAACGCTTTGTACGAAGATAATGCTATCGAAATGGTTATCGTATCAAAAATTTTGCGCTAGGCCATAATTCGGATCGAAAAATTCAAAACACGGAAAATGTCTAGAATTATCATATTAGGTTACGAAGGAGTTTTCGGAAGAGTTTTGGTTTGTAAAAACGTAAAAACGGTTGAAATTGAGCGATTCTCGGCTTTATAAAATAGGTTTGTAATTATTCAGAAAATAATTAATAAATTCATAAATTAATATAAAATCAAATAACACTCCAAAAATTACCAAAAAATACCTTAATTATATATATTTTATTTTGGACATAATAAAATTAACATACTTATACTTTACCACATATAAACATCCACAGATCAACACCAATCATCAGATAATTTACCAAAAATCACATAATAATTATTTATTGATAAAAACAATTACACGTTATGTTCCAAATATTATATCCTCCCCCCCTAAAAGGATTCTGTCCTCAGAATCTTCGAGTGTAAACAACTGAGGGTAACTTTCACGCATTTCGCTTTCTAACTCCCTGGTTGACTCTTCAACCTTTGGGTTTCTCCACAATTCTCTTACTATATTTACAACTTTATTTCTCAATACCTTTTCTCTTTTTTCTAGAATCTCTATTGGATTCTCTACATACGACAAATCTGCCTGAATTTCTATCGGCTCATACTCAATTACATGCCTAGAATCTGGATTATATCTCTTAAGTATCGATACATGAAAAACATTATGAATGTGATCCATGTGCGGGTGTAACGCCAATTCATATGCTACCTTGCCAACACATTTCAAAATTTCAAAAGGTTCAACGTATCTAGGACTCAGCTTTCCTTTCTTTCAGAATCTAGATAATCCTTTCCATGGTGACACTTTTAGTAGCACTAAATCTCCTTCCTTAAATTCCATGTCCTTTCAGGATTGGTCTACATATTTCCTTTGACGATCATGTGCTGCAATAAGCCTATTCTGAATGACCTCAACAACTTCCTTTATCTATTGTACCAATTCGGGTCCAAGTATCTAATGTTCTCCGACTTCGTCCCAATATACTGGTGATCGACATTTGCATCCATAAAGAGCTTCATAGGGAGGCGTTCTGATACTGGCATGATAACAGTTATTATAAGAAAATTCCACTAAGGGCAAATGCTCATCCCCATTTTCCTCTGAAATCAATGGCACAAACACGTAACATGTCTTCAATTATTTGGATTGTTCTTTCGCTTTGGTCGTCCGTCTGTGGATGATAAGCCGTACTCATGTTCAATTTAGTTCCCAAACATTCTTGAAAATTTCTCCAAAATCTTGAATTGAATCGTGGATCTCGACCAGACATAATAGAAATAGAGACTCCATGACGCACTACTATTTCCTTCAAATACAGGTGAACCAACTTATCCAGTGAAAATATTTCATTGATAGGCAAGAAATACGCTGATTTGGTTAGTCTATCCACTATAACCCAAATAGCATTGTGGTTCCCTTTCATCCTTGGTAAGCCAACTATAAAATCCATAGCGATGTGCTCCCACTTCCATTCTGGAATCTCTAGTGGTTGCAATAATCCGCTTGGTCTCTGGTGCCCCGCCTTAACTCTTTGACATGTGTAACTTTTGCTAACCCATTCCGCAATTTCTCTCTTCATGTCTGGCCACCAATAATTCTCTTTTAAATCTCTGTACATCTTGGTACTTCCCGGATGAATGGAATACCTTGAATTGTGTGCTTCTTGTAGAATTTCATTCTTCAATTTTGCCATTGGTGGTATCCAAATTCTGGATGAAAATCTGAGAATACCTTGATCGTCCTTCTGAATGCATAACTCTTCTCCAACCAAACGATTGATATCCTGATCCATTATTTCCTCTTGATATTTTCTTATCTTATCTAGCAATTCTGGTTAAAAAGTCATACTATCTATCTTTGCTTCATCAGGTTTGCAAATTCTGACTTCCAATTCCAATTTCTGAAATTCCTTATATAACCTAATCCCTTTTAATATGCAATGACTTTATCATGCTGCATTAAAACACAACCTAATCCCTTATGAGAAGCATCACTATAGATTACAAAATTTCATTGATCATCTGGAAGTGACAAAACATGTGATGTGATTAGTCTGTTCTTCAATTCTTTAAAACTTTCTTCGCACTTCTCATTCCATATAAACTTCTCATTTTTCCTTGTAAGCTTTGTCAATGGTGTCGCAATCTTTGAGAAATCTTGAACAAGTCTTCGATAATATCCCGCTAATCCCAAGAAACTTCTCACCTCTGTTGGTGTTTTTGACCTTTCCCAATTCATAATAGCTTCAATCTTCGCCGGGTCCACTTTGATCCCCTTACTACTGACTATGTGCCCTAAAAATTGAACGTCCTGCAATCAAAACTCACACTTTGAAAACTTGACATATAACTTTATATTTCTCAAAATTTCCAAAGATATCCTGAAATGTTCTGCATGATCTTCCGTTTACTTCGAGTAAATCAAAATATCATCAATAAACACAATGACACACTTGTCCAGATATTCATTGAAAATTATGTTCATCAGGTCCATAAATGTAGCTGGGGCATTGGTCAATCCAAAAGACATCACTAAGAATTCATAATAACCGTACCTTGTTAAGAAAGTTGTCTTTGGTATATCTTCAGGTTTGATCTTTAACTGGTGAAATCCGGATCTCAAATCAATCTTAGAGAAGTACTTAGCTCCTTTCAGTTGATCAAACAGATCGTCGATTCGGGGTAATGGATACTTGTTCTTGATCATAAGCTTATTGAGTTCTCGATAATCAATGCATAACCTCATGCTTCCATCTTTCTTCTTAACAAATAGTATCGGTGCACCCCATGGGGATACACTGAGTCTAATCACTCATTTCTCTAATAACTCTTGTAATTACTTTGCCAACATCTTCATCAACTGGCACCATTCTATACGAAGCTTTAGATACTGGTTCCGTTCCAGGTGCCAAGTCGATTGCAAACTCAATTTCTCTATCTGGAGGAAGTCCTGGTAATTCATCTGGAAACACATTTGGAAATTCATTTACCACTGGAATGTCTTCCAGTTTTGCTGGCTCCTGACTTCTATCTATCATATAAGCAATGAAATGCTCGCATACTTGTCGTAGTAACTTCTTAGCTTGAATCATCGTCAAGAACTTATTTACTTGTCTCTGACCTCTAAACATCACCTCTTTCTGGTCTGTGTCTTCAAGATTACTTTCTTATTACGACAGTCTATCTGAGCATCATGCTTAGATAGCCAGTCAATTCCTAAAATAACGTAAAACCCTCCTAACTTAAATGGTATCAAGTCAGCAACAAGCTTATTGCCAGAAATCTCAATCTCACAGCTCTTACACACTTGGTTAACAGATACACGCTCTTGATTTGCTAATTCTACCATCATAATCACACTTGAAGTTCAACTGGACAATTCAACTTATCAACAAAACCTTGAGAAATAAATGATCGGGTTGCTCCCGAATCTACTAACACTTTAGCATGTAAAGAATTCACAGTAAGCGTACCTGCCACAAAAACAGTGTCCATGCTAGCATCCTTTACAGAAATTTCATAAACTCTAGCTCATGGAGGTTCATTCACTGTTGGAATAGCTCCCATGATTCACAGTGTATTATTGACTGGAACTAGTGCCTTGCAATCCCTGGCTATGTGACCTGGCTTTCCGCACTTGAAACATGTATACCCGATTGCTTGAACTTTGCCTGCCTGATTTCTGGTAGGCTGATCCTTGTTGGCTGGCTCTCTGGCTGGCTGGTTACGACACTACCTTAAATAGTTCCCCCACTGGTTGCATTCTGTAACAGACCACATTTAACTTATTACAAACTCCACCATGCTTCTTTCCACATACTTATACATGGAAATCTGATAGAGCTGGCCTCTGCTGGGTTGGCTGATTCCCAGTGGCTGGACGGTTACCTTGTCCTCCGTTGTTTGCATTCTGCTTATTGAAATTCCTTCCGGGATGGAACTTGCATTTCCTCTGATTAAAATTTGGAAACTTCCCTGCTTGGGACTAACCTTCACTTCCCTCAAACTTCCTCTTCTTACCATCCTTCTCCTTCTGAGACATTTCACTCTCTCTTTCCGCAATCATAGCTTTCTGCACAACTCCCGCATACGTGTCCAACTCAAATATGGCCACCTTCCCTATGATCCATGGCTTCAGTCCTTACTGAAACCTCTTAGCTTTCTTCCTATCAGTGTCCACATTTGATGGCACAAACCTAGACAACTCCTCAAACTAACTTTCATAATCTGCCACTGACATACTGTAATATCCGCGATATATCATGTAATTATTTTGCTATTAAATAATTATTATATGTGTTCAGTATCTATTTTGTGAATTAATTGTTAAATGTTATTTGTATTTGGATATTCAAAAATAATATTAATTTAGTATTTTAATTTTTATATGTCCAAAATAAAATATAGATAATTGTCATATCTTCCTAATTATTTTTATGATGATTTATGAATTTATAAGAATCATATGAAATTTATAAAATCTTTTTCCGGGTATTTAAAATCTATTTTATAAAAACGGGAACCAACCGACGTCACCCGTTGTTAAGTTTTTGGAACCCGAAACTCTTCCGAGAACTCCTTCCTAACCTAATTGTAATATTCCGGGCATTTTCCATGCTTTGACTTTTTCGATCTGGCGTACGGTTTGTCCTGCGCGGGTCCCGGCGCAACATTTTCGATACAATATTCGTTTCGGTAAATCAATAAAACTCGTATTTTTGATAAACGGGAGCTTTTTATTAAACTATCACAATTATCACTTCGTAGTACGTGTAACTAGGCGCTGAGACCAAGACCGTAGTACAAATTTTACTGATTTGGATAATTATCCCGAAAACCGATACCATCTGGATCAGTTTTTATAAATAAACGTACCGTTTTATATCCGGAATGATCTAACGGGATACTAATTTTCCGTAAATATAAATAGCCTTTACCCGTATTTTTTTCGTATCAAAATCATTTGCAGACAGATAATTATATAATTTTTAGAGAAAAACCCTAATTTCATAAACTATTATAAGAATCAAACAAGCTTTTGGAGGTGTTATTGAATTCGGTTTGGAAAGCTCGAGTAACCAATCTGAAGGCCTTGAAGAGCTCTACCAGATTCTGTAATCCATTCACCTGCAGAAATCAAGGTTATTTTTCTATAATTTTATTTATTTTCGAATTATTTTGATTAAAAATATGAATTTTCGTTCAGATGATTGTTTGTATGATTTAATGATTGCATGTTATAGAGCTTGTTTTCCTGATGATTTTGATATATTATACGTCTGATTTGGAGTTCAATAACATGTTCAAATTTGGTTTGAAATTTGGGGGTTTCTTATTCTGGAATAGATTGATGTTGTGATATAATGGGTTGTGTTCTCTGTGAAATTTGCAATCCAGTCGTATAAGTTTCATGAATCAACGAGGTCTGTAGAGAAGGGAGTTGTGTTTTAAATATTTCCGAAGTTCACCGGAAACAGGCAAACTTCACGGCCAAATTCCGGCCAACTCAGGGACTGTTAGGTTGATTTGTTGGCATGGGTGTGTTCCTGGTGAAATGTTGTTGTGATCTGGAGGTGGTGGTGGCCTGAGCACCCCTGGATCGTGTTCTTCGGCGAGACAGGGTGTTTTCCGGCGACCCCCTGTAAAAATTGCAGTCTGGTACCTGAACTTTTGGGGACGATACAGTTAGGTCCCTGAAGTTTCCAAACTTTGCAAATTTAGGATTCCTGTTTTAAAAATGTTTAAAAATCATATTTCCTATTTATTTTTATTAGAAAAATTCATTTTTTTAATTTCTGAAAATTCTAAAAACTATTATTTTAATTCCAAAAATTATTTTTAATTCAAAAATAAATCTGAATTATTTAGTTAATTAATTTCAGTTAATTTTTAATTGATTAATTGGTCAATTAATTCGAAAATTAATTGATTAATTGATTTAATTAATTATTAATTGAATTAATTAATTATTTAATTAGATTTAATTATTTAAAAATTCCGAAAAATAGTTTCGAGCTTTAAAATATTATTCTAAATTATTTCCAAGGCTCGATAATTATTATAAAATTGTTTCGAAGCCAGAATTGGCTAACCGAACCCTGTTTATTAACCCGAAATTGATCCAACGACCCGTTTTAATTCTGAAAAATGTTTTATAAATCATTTTAAATACCAGAAAGCCTATTTATGACCCGAAACTTCTTTATAAATGATATGTCATTGATTATGTGACGTATTATGTGTTATATATGATTTGTTGGTTGACTGTCGGTCTCTATATTCGATGTGTACTTGTTTATTGCATAACTTTCAATCCGTTAATTGAATTTGGGTGAAACGAAGGGTAGATAGAAGTATGTGTTGAATAGAATCGTATGAGTTGATTATTGATAGATGCTTATGATATGTGAACAGAAGAGGCAAAACGTAGAAAAGAGAAACAGGTAGTTGAGGAGTAAGGCGGTTGAGATTGGAAGCGAGTACAGTGTAGTAAGCTAACACCAGGCAAGTGTTCTGAACTTTCTCGAGATTTGTAGTGATTGATAGTCCTGTTCTAAATTGCAAGTGCTTTGAAGCACTAAAACCCTAAACCTTGATTCCAGTTTTGATCTTGAGCTGTAAACCTGATTCTTTCTAGACCATTGATTATTGTATACCTAAACCCGAACCACAAATATACAATATCATTCTGCAAATACATACAAACTATATACCAAAAACTGAATCGAGTTATCTTCACACTCAAACCATTATATCATACGCTTTGAAAGGCAAAATCCTTGAAACCTTGAAATACTGATTCCTTTGTTATCCAATTCTTTCATTACCCAACAACTAAGCTTTGAAAATGCCATATTGATCCTCATGAACTCTGAAACCATTTCATTATGAAACATCCAATGTTGTTAATGATTCTGTTTATTGTTTATTATTGCTTATTCTATTATTATGCTAGAATTTGATTGTTTTTATAAAAATTGTGGACCAGATTCGTGGTCAGACCATATGATGGTCAAATTAGGCCAATGTGTGCCTTCGATCCAGTAGTTAGAGCAATGATGTGTGATTTGCTCAGGGTTAGTGCGTGAATGATCAGCAGCCTAACCTTGGTTTTTTAAATGAAAGTATAATGTCCAATTCTAAATCTTAATTCATTGTTCACTTGATATCGTAACCATTTTCACCTAATGATCATTATTCTCAGTTTTGTCATTGTGACTTGCTGAGCTAGTTAGCTCATTTGTACGATATTGTTTATGTTCTTTTCCAGTTAAGAAGGAACAGGTTGGTAACGAGGATCCCCAATCCAGCGTGAGAGCTAGGGGTTCAGGTTGATCGAGCTGAGCTAGTAGGCTTCTTTTGGGATAATATAAGTTTGTAAAAGTTTGTAATAATGTTTAATACTCAGTTCTGAGTTTGGATAGTTGGGATTTGAATGGTTTGTAATATAAGTGTGTATTCGGCTTGTGTGCATACTTTAACCTGTTGCGGTCCGTGGTAGTTGGTAAGTAGGGTCACTGCATATTATTATTATCTTTATTATTGTTGTAAGCAGGTTATAAATAAGGTGTCTGTGTGGACCCCAAACTTCTGACCCGGGTTTGGAGGGCACCACAGGTTTGGTATCAGAGCTACAGGTTATAAGTTACTGACACAAGCCTGGGTTGACGGGAGTGGGTAGAGGATTAGGATTAGAAGTAAGGAATAGAAAGATAGAACGTCGAGAGGTTGAGTGCTTTGGTATAACAGGTATTAGTGTAATTCGCGTTATGGTTCGAGATTCTTATATTGCGATATGATTTCAAATAGCAGCGATGGCCGACTCTTTTATTCCCGTATCAGCTGATCACTCAGAGCCTTCAGTTGGAGCGCCATCATCAGATCCACATCCTGTTATTCCATCAGCATTAGCTATTCTACCTCCACCTGTGTTGCAGCCCATACCACTGCAGGATATTCCACCCCCAGTCATGAGGCCCCCTGTTAGAGGACCCCCACCTGCTGATTCAGGCTTTACTGGTCATTCAGTCATAGAAGTACCTTTCCAGTTCTCTTCCTATCATATCCCATATCATCAGTTTGAGGCCTGCCTTATGGATCAGCGGTTCCTTCAGGGTCAGATTCAGGAGTTACTACATATTATGCGTACCAGGGAGGTTGGGAGTGGTGAGAGGCGACTCAGAGAGAGGCTACAGGCATTTCGTAGGACAGCTGCAGTGAGGATTGCTGAGGTTACACATGAGGACATCACCCCTGATTTCTTAGTGGAGTGGGCTAAGTGGGTTCTAGAAGAGCTTGAGGAGATTGGAGGTCCAGACCTGCCATGAGTCAGAGATCCAGAGATAGAGATGCTGAGCAGTGTTGTTATGGTTATATAGTATGTACAGTAGTGTGTAGTGTGTATCAGTAAGCTTTTGAGTTGTATTTATAGACTAGCTATGTTGACTAGTGAGTAGGTTGTTGTACCCTTTTGCTTTTACTTTCGAAGCGTCTTTACGCTTGTACTACCCAAAACTTTTGATCTATATATATCAGTACCCTTTTCTTTCCATTACTGTCATTTCCTTTATTGCACCTGTTTTACTTTACCTTATTTATTGCACCAGTTATACCCTGTGATACCATGTACCCTGTTTTTAATAACTGTTTATAGTCTGTAAAGAAGCATGCAATTTACTTAGTTACAACTGTTTTCAAAAAGAGATATTTATGTTTTATAAAACTTTTCTTTTATGCAAAAGATTTGATTCAAAAGGTAAATAAGTTGTTTGATTTACCGAAAATGCCTCCCAGAAGAAATACCCGCACCAACACCCAGAATGAAGAAACCAACAACGACAACAATAACAATCAAGACGATACAAACCCGAATGTGAACCCAGAACCCATAGACCCAGCAATAGCCCAGATTCTTCAAATCTTGGCCCAACAAACAGTTCACCTGGCACAACAACAACAAAGGCAGACCAATCCCCAGGTAACTTTCAAAACTTTTCAAGCAATAAATCCACCAGAATTCAAGGGTTCCTTAGAGACGATTGAAGCAAATGTGTGGTTAAAGGAAATAGAGAAGGTATTTGCCTTGGTAAAAGTGAAAGAGGAGCAGAAGGTTGAGTTTGTAAGTTACTATTTGAAGAATGAGGCCACCTATTGGTGGGAGATGGTGAAGACATTGGAAGGTACAAATGCTATTACTTGGGAGAGGTTTAAGGAATTGTTTCTAGAAAAGTATTTTCCTCAGTTTGTCCAGGATCAGATGGAGCTGAAGTTTTTAGAGTTGAAGCAAGGAACTATGTCGATGGCAGATTATGAAAGTAAGTTTGAAGAATTGTCAAGGTATGTGCCGTCGTATGTGGATACTGACAGGAAGAAAGCTAAGAGATTCCAGCAAGGCTTAAAGCCATGGATCAGAGGGAAGGTAGCTATTTTTGAATTGGAGACCTATGCAGGAGTGGTACAGAAGGCAATGATCGCGGAGACAGAGAGTGAGATGTCACAGAAGGAAAAGGAAAGTTGAGGGAAGTGAGGGTCAGTTACAACCAGGGAAGTTTCCAAATTTTAAGAAGGGCAAGTTTCAGCCAGGGAGAAATTTTAATTTCAGGAGACAGAATGCAGGCGACGGAGGCCAAGGCAACCGTCCAGTTAATGTGAATCAGCCAAATCAGTTGAGACAAACTTTTCCAGATTGTCAAGTTTGTGGAAAGAAGCATGGAGGAGTTTGTAATAAGTTGAATGTGGTATGTTTTCAAATGCAACCAGAAAGGGCACTATTCGAGGGAGTGCCGAAATCAGCCAGCAAGAGAGCCAGCAAATAAGGATCAGTCTATCCGGAATCCAGCAGCGAAGGTTCCAGCCATTGGATTTGCGTGCTTCAAATGTGGAAAGCCAGGACATATGGCCAGGGATTGCAAGACATCATCCCCAGTCAGTAATGCATTGAGGATTATGGGATCTACCCCAACAGTGAATGAGACTCCAAGGGCTAGATTTTTGACATGTCTGTGAAGGATGCTATCCAGGATACGGATGTCGTGGCAGGTACGCTTAATGTGAATTCTTTATGTGCCAAAGTGTTAATAGATTCGGGAGCAACTCGATCGTTTGTTTCACAGGATTTTTTTAGTAAGTTAAATTGTGCAGTTGAGTATTTAAATGAAATAAAGACTGTGGAATTAGCAAATCAAGAACATCTATCTGTTAATCAAGTTTGTGGGAATTGTGAGATTGAGATCTCTGGTAGTAAATTTTGTGTAGATTTGATACCATTTAAGTTAGGAGAATTTGACGTTATATTAGGGATGGATTGGTTATCTAAGCATGATGCCCAGATAGATTGTCGAAATAAGAAGGTAATGGTGAAAACGCCAGACGAAAGGATAGTAACGTTCAAGGGCCAGAAGCAAGTAAAGAAGTTCTTAACAATGATTCAAGCAAAGAAGTTATTACGGCAAGGATGCGAGCATTTCGTAGCATATATGATCGATAGAAGTCAGGAACCAGCAAAACTTGAAGATATTCCAGTAATAAATGAATTTCTAGACGTGTTTCCCGACGAATTACCAGGACTTCGTCCAGATAGAGAAATTGAATTTGTGATCGACTTAGCACCTGGAACAGAACCAGTATCCAAGGCCCCGTATAGAATGGCGCCCGTTGAGATGAAAGAGTTAGCAAAGCAATTGCAAGAGCTGTTAGAGAAAGGAGTAATCAGACCCAGTGTGTCCCCGTGGGGAGCACCGGTATTATTTGTCAAGAAGAAAGATGGAAGCATGAGACTGTGCATTGACTATAGGGAGCTCAATAAGCTTACAATCAAGAACAAGTATCCGTTACCTAGAATCGACAATTTGTTTGACCAATTGAAGGGAGCCAAGTATTTCTCCAAAATTGATTTAAGATCGGGATATCATCAACTGAAGATCAAGCCAGAAGATATACCAAAGACAGCTTTCCGAACAAGGTATGGGCATTATGAATTTTTAGTAATGTCTTTTGGATTGACCAATGCCCCGGCATCATTTATGGACCTGATGAACAGAATTTTCAAGGAATATTTGGACAAGTTCGTTATTGTATTTATAGATGATATTTTGATCTATTCAAAGACGGAAGAGGATCATGCGGAACATTTAAGAACAGCTTTGGAGATTTTAAAGAAAACGAAGTTATATGCTAAATTCTCGAAGTGTGAGTTTTGGTTACAGGAGGTTCAGTTCTTAGGACACATAGTTAGTAATGAAGGGATCAAAGTGGACCCGGCAAAGATCGAGGCAATTACGAATTGGGAGAGACCGAGAACACCCACCGAGGTAAGAAGTTTCTTGGGATTGGCAGGATATTATCGACGATTCGTCCAGAATTTCTCAAGAATTGCAACACCATTAACAAAGCTTACACGAAAGAATGAAAAGTTTATATGGAACGATAAGTGCGAAGAGAGTTTTCAGGAGTTGAAGCAAAGATTAATCACGGCACCTATTTTGTCACTTCTAGACGATCAAGGGAATTTCGTAATTTATAGTGATGCTTCTCATAAAGGATTAGGATGTGTTCTAATGCAGCACGACAAGGTGATTGCGTATGCGTCAAGGCAATTGAAACCACACGAATAGAAGTATCATACTCATGATTTGGAGCTAGCAGCCATAGTGTTTGCTTTAAAGATCTGGAGACATTACCTTTATGAAGAGAAGTGTGAGATTTATACAGATCACAAAAGTTTGAAATATATATTCACCCAGAAGGAACTTAATATGAGGCAAAGGAGATGATTAGAATTGATCAAAGATTATGATTGCTCGATTAATTACCATCCCAGTAAAGCGAACGTTGTAGCGGACGCGTTAAGTCGGAAGAAAAGGTTAAATGAGTTATCAGTACCTGAAGAGATATATAAGGAATTTCAGAGATTGGAATTGGAGATTAGAGTTTGCAAGCCTGAAGAAGTGAAAGTGTACAGTATGACTTTCCAGCCGGAGTTGCTGGAGAAAATAAAGAAAGGTCAGGAAGATGTAATGGATCAAGATATAAATCGTTTAGTAGGTGAAGAGTTATGCACGCAAAAGGATGATCAAGGTATTCTGAGGTTTTCATCTAGAATTTGGATTCCACCAGTGACGGAGCTGAAAAATGAAATTTTACAAGAGGCACATAGTTCAAGATATTCCATCCATCCAGGGAGTACCAAAATGTACAGAGATTTAAAGAAGAATTATTGGTGGCCAGACATGAAGAGGGAAATTGCGGAATGGGTTAGCAAATGTTATTCCTGTCAGAGAGTTAAAGCAGAACATCAGAGACCAAGTGGATTGTTACAGCCATTGGAGATTCCAGAGTGGAAGTGGGAACATAATGCCATGGATTTTATAGTTGGATTACCAAGGACAATGGCTAATCATGATGCCATTTGGGTTATAGTGGATAGACTTACCAAGTCAGCTCATTTTCTGCCTATAAATGAAAGATTTTCGCTCGACAAGTTAGTCCATATGTACCTGAAGGAAATCGTAGTTCGTCATGGAGTTCCTGTATCTATCGTATCTGATCGAGATCCAAGATTTAACTCGAGATTTTGGAAGAGTTTTCAAGAATGTTTGGGAACAAGACTAAATATGAGTACGGCCTATCACCCCCAGACGGACGGCCAAAGTGAAAGAACAATCCAGACAATCGAGGACATGTTACGCGTTTGTGCTATTGATTTCAAAGGAAGTTGGGACGAGCATTTACCCCTGGTAGAGTTTACTTATAACAACAGTTATCACGCAAGTATTGGTATGCCACCCTATGAAGCCCTTTATGGACGCAAATGCAGATCTCCAGTATATTGGGATGAAGTAGGAGAACGCAAGATACTTGGACCTGAACTGGTACAGCAGACAAAGGAAGTTGCTGAAATTATCCAGAAGAGATTGATATCCGCACAAGATCGTCAGAGGAAATACGCAGACCAGTCAAGGAAAGACATGGAATTTGAAGAAGGAAACTTGGTATTACTGAAAGTATCACCGTGGAAAGGACTAACAAAGTTTGGGAAGAAAGGAAAGCTAAGTCCAAGATATGTCGGACCTTTTGAGATCCTATAGTGCGTTGGCAAAGTAGCTTACGAGTTGGCGTTACCACCGCACATGGAGCACATTCACAATGTTTTTCATGTATCAATGCTTAAGAAGTACAATCCAGACTCCAGGCATGTAATAGAATATGAGCCAATAGAGCTTCAGGCGGATTTGTCATATGTAGAAAGTCCTATAGAGATTCTAGAGGAGAGAGAGAAAGTATTAAGAAATAAAATGGTAAAGTTAGTAAGAGTTTTGTGGAGAAACCCAAAGGTTGAAGAGTCAACCTGGGAGTAAGAAAGTGATATGAGAGAAAAGTACCCTCATTTGTTTTCTTAGGAGATTCTGAGGACAGAATCCTTTTAAGGGGGGAAGGATGTAATATCCGGGATATATCAAGTAATTATTTTGCTATTAAATAATTATTATATGTGTTCAGTATCTATTCTGTGAATTAATTGTTAAATGTTATCTGTATTTGGATATTCAAAAATAATATTAATTGAGTATTTTAATTTTTATATGTCCAAAATAAAATATAGATAATTATCATATCTTCCTAATTATTATTATGATGATTTATGAATTTATAAGAATCATATGAAATTTATAAAATCTTTTTCCGGGTATTTAAAATCTATTTTATAAAAACGGGAACCAACCGACGTCACCCGTTGTTACATTTTCGGAACTCAAAACTCTTCCGAGAACTCCTTCCTAACATAATTGTAATATTCCGGGCATTTTCCATGCTTTGACTTTTTCCATCCGGCGTACGGTTTGTCCTGCGCGGGTCCCAGTGCAACATTTTCGATATAATATTCGTTTCAGTAAATCAATAAAACTCGTATTTTCGATAAACGGGAGCTTTTTATTAAACTATCACAATTATCACTTCGTAGTACGTGTAACCAGGCACTGAGACCAAGACCGCAGTACAAATTGTACTGATTTGGATAATTATCCCGAAAACCGATACCATTTGGATCAATTTTTATAAATAAACGTACCGTTTTATATCCGGAATGATCCAACGGGATACTAATTTTCCGTAAATATAAATAACCTTTACCCGTATTTTATTTCGTATCAAAATCATTTGCAGACAGATAATTATATAATTTTCAGAGAAAAACCCTAATTTCATAAACTGTTCTAAGAATCAAACAAGCTTTTGGAGGTGTTATTGAATTCGGTTTGGAAAGCTCGAGTAACCAATCTGAAGGTCTTGAAGAGCTCTACCAGATTCTGTAATCCATACACCTGCAGAAATCAAGGTTATTTTTCTATAATTTTATTTATTTTCGAATTATTTTGATTAAACATATGAATTTTTGTTCGGATGATTGTTTATATGATTTAATGATTGCATGTTATAGAGCTTGTTTTCCTGATGATTTTGATATATTATATGTCTGATTTGGAGTTCAATAACATGTTCAAATTTGGGTTTGTTTTTCGAATTTTAAAGTTAGGGTTTATAACCCGTATGAATGTTCTTAATTGAAATTTGGGGGTTTCTTATTTTGGAATAGATTGATGTTGTGATATAGTGGGTTGTGTTCTCTGTGAAATTTGCAATCCAGTCGTATAAGTTTCATGAATCAACGAGGTCTGTAGAGAAGGGAGTTGTGTTTTGAATATTTCTGAAGTTCGCCGGAAACTGGCAAACTTCACGACCAAATTCCGGCCAACTCAGGGACTGTTAGGTTGATTTGTTGGCATGGGTGTGTTCCTAGTGAAGTGTAGTTGTGATCTGGAGGTGGTGGTGGCCTGAGCACCCCTGGATCGTGTTCTCCAGCGAGACATGGTGTTTTCCGGCGACCCCCTGTAAAAAGTGCAGTCTGGTACCTGAACTTTTGGGGACGATACAGTTAGGTCCCTGAAGTTTCCAGACTTTGCAAATTTAGGATTCCTGGTTTAAAAATGTTTAAAAATCATATTTCCTATTTATTTTTATTAGAAAAATTCATTTTTTAATTTCTGAAAATTCTAAAAACTATTATTTTAATTCCGAAAATTATTTTTAATTCAAAGATAAATCTGAATTATTTAGTTAATTAATTTCAGTTAATTTTTAATTGATTAATTGGTCAATTAATTCGAAAATTAATTGATTAATTGATTTAATTAATTATTAATTGATTTTAATTAATTATTTAATTAGATTTAATTATTTAAAAATGATTTAAAAATTCCAAAAAATAGTTTCGAGCTTTAAAATATTATTCTAAATTATTTCCAAGGCTCGATAATTATTATAAAATTGTTTTGAAGCCAGACTTGGCTAACCGAACCCTGTTTATTAACCCGAAATTGATCCAACGGCCCGTTTTAATTCTGAAAAATGTTTTAAAAATCATTTTAAATACCAGAAAGCCTATTTATGACCCGAAACTTCTTTATAAATGATATGTCATTGATTATGTGACGTATTATGTGTTATATGTGATTTGTTGGTTGACTGTCGGTCTCTATATTCGATGTGTACTTGTTTATTGCATAACTTTCAATCCGTTAATCGGATTTGGGTGAAACGAAGGGTAGATAGAAGTATGTGTTGAATAGAATTGTATGAGTTGATTATTGATAGATGCTTATGATATGTGAGCAGAAGAGGCAAAATGTAGGAAAGGGAAACAGGTAGTTGAGGAGTAAGGCGGTTGAGATTGGAAGCGAGTACAGTGTGGTAAGCTAACACCAGACAAGTGTTCAGAACTTTCTCGAGATATTGTAGTGATTGATAGTCCTGTTCTAAATTGCAAATGCTTTGAAGCACTAAAACCCTAAACCTTGATTCCAGTTTTGATCTTGAGCCGTAAACCTGATTCTTTCTAGACCATTGATTGTTGTATACCTAAACCCGAACTACAAATATACAATATCATTCTGCAAATACATACAAACTATATACCAAACACTGAATCGAATTATCTTCACACTCAAACCATTGTATCCTACGCTTTGAAAGGTAAAATCCTTGAAACCTTGAAACACTGATTCCTTTGTTATCCAATTCTTTCATTACCCAACAGCTAATCTTTGAAAATGCCATATTGATCCTCATGAACTCTGAAACCATTTCATTATGAAACATCCAATGTTGTTAATGATTCTATTTATTGTTTATTATTGCTTATTCTGTTATTATGCTAGAATTAGATTGTTTTTATAAAAATTGTGGACCAGATTCGTGGTCAGACCATATGATGGTCAAATTAGGCCAATGTGTGCCTTGGATCCTGTAGTTAGAGCAATGTTGTGTGCTTTGCTCGGGGTTAGTGCGTGACTGATCAGCAGCCTAACCTTGGTTTTTAAAATCAAAGTATAATGTCCAATTCTAAATCATAATTCATTGTTCACTTGATATCGTAACCATTTTCACCTGATGATCATTATTCTCAGTTTTGTCATTGTGACTTGCTGAGCTAGTTAGCTCATTTGTGCGATGTTGTTTATGTTCTTTTCCAGTTAAGAAGGAACAGGTTGGTAACGAGGATCCCTAGTCCAGCGCGAGAGCTAGGGGTTCTGGTTGATCGAGCTGAGCTAGTAGGCTTCTTTTGGGATAATATAAGTTTGTAAAAGTTTGTAATAATGTTTAATACTCAGTTCTGAGTTTGGATAATTGGGATTTGAACAGTTTGTAATATAAGCGTGTGTTCGGCTTGTGTGCATACTTTAACCTGTTGCGGTCCGTGGTAGTTGGTAAGTAGGGTCACTGCATATTATTATTATCTTTATTATTGTTATAAGCAGGTTATAAATAAGGTGTGTGTATGGACCCCAAACTTCTGACCCGGGTTTAGAGGGCGCCACACATACTCCCATGCTTTAATTCCTAAAATTTCAATTCCATTTGGTCCTGAACAAACTGAGGGAAATACTTCTCTAAAAACTCCTTGAATCTATCCCATGCAATATCGATTGTACCCTCCAACATCTTAACAGTTTCCCACCAGTAGGTGGCTTCATTCTTCAGGTAGTAACTCGCAAACTCAGTTTTCTACTTCTCTCTCACCTTGACTAAAGCAAATGCTTCTCAATTTTCTTCAACCAGACTCTTGCCTCAATAAGATCTACATAACCCTTAAACTCTGGTGGATTCACCGCCTGAAAGGTCTTAAAGGTTACCTGAGGGTTAGTCTGCCTCTGCTGTTGTTGAGTCAGGTGAACTGTTTGTTGACCCAAGATTTGAAGAATCTGGGCTACAATTAGGTCTATGAGACCTGGATTGGCATTCTGGTTATTGCTGTCTTGGATGTTGTTGTTGTTGGTTTCTTCATTTTGGTTAGTGGAACGGGTATTTCTATTGGGAGGCATTTTCTATAAAGGATCAAACAACTTATTTAGAGTTTAAATCAAAACCCTTTTTATGAAAAGATTTGTGAAACATAAATATCTCTTTTTTCAAAACAGTTTCAGTAGTTGAACTAAGTAAATTGCATGCTTCTTTATAGAATGTAAACAGTTGAGGGAAATAGGGTACATATTATTACAAGAGTTTTATAACTGGTGTAGTAAGATAAAACAGGTATGGTAAAGTAAATGACAACGCTGAAAAGGAAAGGTACTGATATATATCAAAGTTTGATGGTACAAACGTAAAACAATTTATTAAAGGTAAAGGTACAACGGGCCTATCTATCATTCAGCAAGTCTAGTTTATTGATATACCCACCAAAAGTCTGATAATACATATTATACATTATTATACATATATCAATTGTCACATCATTTCTGCCATTTAGCGTTATGGAAACTCTTGTCCACCAAACCTCTCAAAAATCCTCCAATACCTCTCTGGCCCACCCTATATGAGCATCTGGGGCTGCATACTCGTAAGTAGCTCTATGAAGTCTAGCCTCAAGTATTCTACGGGTTACCTGAATCTCATTCCGAAGCTCCTTTACTTTCCTGTCAACATCTATAGTCCTAATAATATGTTGTAGCTCCTGAATCTGGGCCAACAAGGCCTCTCGCTGTAAAAGAAGAGCCTCATACTTATGGTAGGGAACATGGTATCGAGTAAAATAAAAAGATGCACCCGCCACCGAAAGTATGATAGAGTCAGAATCAGTAGATGGGGGTCCTCGAATAGGTGGTCTCACACCAGGAAGTAGAATAGCTTGCAACGGTGCAACCGTCACAACTAGTACTATAGCTAACACCGGTAGAAGAGCATGACGTGGATCAGATGACGGGCTTTAGAATGAAGGCTCTGAGTGATCAGATGATATCGAAATAACGGAATCTGCCATCGCTGTTATCTGAAAGTTACACTGCTAGAGAAGAATCTCAAATCTCATCATAAATCATACTATAACCTACTATTTAGTCATACTCAACCTCTCGATGTTGTATTTTTCTACTTCTTAATTCTAATCTTAACCCTCTACCCATTCCCGACTATCTAAACTTGTGGCAGTGAATTTTAAACTGTAGCTCTGATACCAAATATGTGGCGCCCTCCAAACCCGGGTCAGAAGTTTTGGGTCCACAACACACACAGTATATAATAACCTATTTATATAATAATAATATATGCAATGGCCCTACATACCATAAACACAGATCGCAATATTTCAAAGTATGTCCACAAGCCATAATTTTATTATTACAAATGTACCAAATCCCAAATTTTATTTATCTTACAACTGGAGTAAAGCTTTATTACAAACTTTTAATACACACTAAGCCACACAACTTCCGCTAGCTTGTTCCATTTCAACCTGAAAACCTAGCTTGCCCACTCGACTGGGATCCTCACCACCACCAGTTTCCTTTTTAACAGGAAAAGAACATAAACAGCTTCGCAAGAGTGAGCTAACTACATCAACAAGTCATAATGACAGTCACTGAGATTATTAATGATCAATTGAAATGATATAAGGAATCAAGTTTCCTGATAAGCAATGATTAGAATTTGATATTAACTTTCATTTTTAAAAACCAAGGTTAGACTGCTGATCAGTCATGCACTAACCCCGATCAAGGCTCCTAACTTTTTTCTTTATACTGGATCCAAGGCACACATTGGCCTATTATGACCACGAATCTGGTCTGAACACGAATCTGGTCCACATTTTAAAAACAATCCAATTCTATAATAATAACATGATAAACAATATAAATCGATAAACTGAATCATAAACAACATTTATCTTGAAGCATGGGGTGATTCATAATACCATGAAGATATAATAAGGTAAACAGAAAGATTGACTTTCAATTCAGGGAAAGAATTAGAATATAGAAGACCAGGGTTCAATGGTTACAAGGAATGGTCTTCTATTATACAAGGCATAAAGGTTCGTATGTTAAGAAATCTCATATCAAGAATCAACATGTGGTAGATATGTAATTGTGGAGTAGTATCGTATATGTGTGGTTCGTATCCAAGAGTTCAACAATCATTGGTTTACAAGAAATCAGGCTTGCAGCTCAAGATCAACAAGAATCAGGTTTTAGGATTAAGTACTTCAAAGTACTTGCAATATAGAATAAGAACTACTGGGAATAATTGCAACACAATGAAAAGAGTTCAAAAGTACTTGCAATACATCACAAGAAAGAGCAGAAGCACTTACCTTAATAATTCGCTTTTACTTTACTAACACTTGTCAATTGGTTCCCACTCATTGACCACTTATTTTCCCTTTCTACGTCTCGCTTCCTCCGTTAGACATCACATATACTTATCAACACTACTTCTCATCTTATTCTATTCGTGTCAAGCTTCTATCTACCACTCGTTTTACCCGGATCCGACGTACGGATTGAAAGTTATGAATAAAATAGTTAAACAATGAACAGACAGTCGTATTATACAGCAATCAGATCACATATATCACATAACACGTAGCACGTAAGATATTCGATCAAAAAAACTTTTTAAAGAAAATTCGGGGTTAAAAGGATTTTCCAGGTATTTAATACGAATTTTTGAACATTTTTCGGAATAAAAACATGTCTCCAAATCATTATATAATTAAATATTGGGGTTCGAACACCCGAGTCTGACTTTAAAATAATTTAATAATAATTATCGAGCCTTAAAAAAAATTTAAAATAACATTTTAAAGCTCAAAACTATTTTTCGGAATTTTTAAATCAAAATAAATAATTAAATCTAACTAAATAATCAATTAAAATTAATTAATCAATTAATACTTAAATTAATTAACCAATTAAATAATTAATTATTAACTAAAATCAATTAATTAAATAATTAAGATTTATTTTTAAATTAAAATAAATTTTCAGAATTAAATATATTGATTTTTGGAATTTATAATAAATAAAAACATTTTTTGAAAATAAGTAAAAAAGAAAATACAATTTCTGGAAATAAAAAAATAAAACAAAGAACTGATTTTTTTTGTATCTTTTTAAAATTACGGGGACCAATTTGCAAAATTCCTGAAACTACAGGGGTCAGACGGTAATTTTCACCGTCATCTTCCCCACCTCACCGGCTCCGGCGACGACGGGAGCCATTAACGCCACCCCGAGCTCACCAGAAAATCGCATGTAAACCCAAAAAATTTCATTAATGAGCTGACTAGGAGAGCTTGACGAGATAAACTCAATCATGTCAACCAAATCACCAGAAGTTCAGTGAATCGACCGGAAAATCGGGTCAAACTTCCCCGCCGGCGAAGCTTCCCCAGAATCCGGTGATCGATTCCGGCATCCAATACACGATTGGTTAGCATGGTTGAATTTCTCAGGAAACGATCTATTTATTGATATAAGTTGTATGTACCCAGGTTTAATGGATGAAAAATCCTGCCAAAAATATGAATTTTCTGGTGAATTTCTTTAAGAACACCAAGAACACTCAAACTCGAAGATCAAATGAACTTTTTTACATGTTATTGAACTCCAAATTTGACATATAATATACCAAAATGACCAGGAAGAAAAGATCTACATGATTCTAGTATCAAATCACACAAACAACATCAAGAACAAAAATTCCTATTTTAATCATTAAATAATTTGAATTAAAATAAATCAATAATAAAATCACCTTGATTTCTCCACTAAAATGGTTGATTGATTTAGAAAGAACTTTTCGAGAGCTTCGATTTGATATATGGCACGCTCGAATCGGAGTTTGATAACACCTTTGAATCCTCGTTTGATTACTAAGAACGCAATGTTTTATTAGGGTTTTCTCTGTATTTTACTGGATTTTACTGTCTTATTATGATTATACAAATAAAATGAAATAAGAAAAGGGCTATTTATATTTATAGAATATTAGTACGTGTTGGATCGTATTGGATTGAGAAATAAGTTACTTAGTCGTTAAGTAACTGCAAAAACGATCTGATTGGATAACATTTTGAATAAACATCATCCTGATTTGGATAAGCATCAAAAGTTTTGGATAACTATAAAGACGGGGCTTTTTATAAAAGGCTTTGTACGAAGATAATGATATCAAAATGGTTATCGTATCAAAAATTTTGCGATGGGTCGTGCACGGGTCAAACCGTAATTCGGATCGAAAAAGTCAAAACACGGAAAATGTCTAGAATTATCAAATTAGTTTATGAAGGAGTTTTCGGAAGAGTTTCGGGTTGTAAAAACGTAAAAACGGTTGAAATTGGGCGATTCCCGGCTTTATAAAATAGTTTTATAATTATTCAGAAAATAATTAATAAATTCATAAATTAATATAAAATCATATAACACTCCAAAAATTACCAGAAAAATACCTTAATTATATATATTTTATTCTGGACATAATAAAATTAACATACTTATACTTTACCACATATAAACATCCACAGATCAACACCAATCATCAGATAATTTACAAAAAATCATATAATAATCACATAATAATTATTTATTGATAAAAACAATTACATGTTATGTCCCAAATATTACATCCTCCCCCCCTTAAAAGGATTTTGTCCTCAGAATCTTCGAAGTAAACAACTGAGGGTACCTTTCACGCATTTCGCTTTCTAACTCCCAGGTTGACTCTTCAACCTTTGGGTTTCTCCATAATTCTCTTACTATATTTACAACTTTATTTCTCAATACCTTTTCTCTTTTTTCTAGAATCTCTATTGGATTCTCTACGTATGACAAATCTGCCTGAAGTTCTATGGGCTCATACTCAATTACATGCCTAGAATCTGGATTATATCTCTTAAGCATCGATACGTGAAAAACATTATGAATGTGCTCCATGTGCGGGTGTAACGCCCATTCATATGCTACCTTGCCAACATGTTTCAAAATTTCAAAATGTCCAATATATCTAGGACTTAGCTTTCCTTTCTTTCAGAATCTAGATAATCCTTTCCACGGTGACACTTTCAGTGGCACTAAATCTCCTTCCTTAAATTCCATATCCTTTCATGATTGGTCTGCAGATTTCCTTTGACGATCCCGCACTGCAATAAGTCTATTATGAATGACCTCAACAACTTCCTTTGTCTATTGTACCAATTCGGGTCCAAGTATCTTACGTTCTCCAACTTCGTCCTAATATACAGGTGATCGACATTTGCGTCCACAAAGAGCTTCATAGGGAGGCGTTCTTGTAACACCCTCCAAATCCGGGGTATAGATTTGGGGCATTACTAATAATAACTACTCACTAATCTTGCACAAGCGGAATATATTTGAAATAGTTACCCCGAACTACTACTACTCAGGATCTTTTAAGGTTAAGATTTGAAAATAAGAACCACATTCTAACTTTATTACAAACCAAATAAAAACAATCTGTCTCAAGAACTCTCTTTATTACAAAACTTTATTCTATCTACATGCTCACCATACAACTTTTATTCAAACCATAATAGTACTTATCCTGTTACACCTGATCTGATAACTCAAAGCTCTCTTCAGGGATAGGGATGAACACCCTTGGTATAAGAGGGTCCCGCTGCTTGACTCGCTTCTTGATTACGCGGGTTCTGATGGGTTTCATTCTCTACCTTAACTGTAAGACAATAGGAATAACAATAAAAGAGGATGAGCCAAAATTGCTCAACAAGCCTGCAACAATATAGATAGTATAAAGAGAGAGAAATAAGTGAACCAATAAGCTGCTGGTTTGATCAACCATCTGAGTCTGTATAGACTAATAATTTGCCAATACTGGCGAGTGCCAAATGAACAAGACTGGAAACAAAAACCAACATATGCACTATAACCCGCTGATCAGTCAGGATACAGTGCGAATCTATACCCAACTGTATAGATCCAACCAACATAAAGAGTACTCAGGCAGCTATGGCCTATTAATTAAAGGTCTGAGTAAAACCCAGCCTGTATCGTAACCATCCAGTCCCAAGTTTAGCATCCGGAACAATCGGAATGCTTTTGATGTATCCCAACATCAGGATATATCATAATATATGTAACAAGGGTAAAAATATTGGAATATGAATAGAGGATTCAATAAATTGGGAGAAATCAAGAATCGAAATGAAATAGAAACAAGAATCAATAGATATGTATCAGTGCATATGAACAAGAATTATCAAAGTATAATTGATATGTAAAATGGAATATAATTCACTATTCTGAATTTAGAATAGGGGAAAAACTTGCCTCGCGCGTACTTAACCTGATTCAACTCACCGCCTTCTGTCCCTAGCTTACTCTGCCTTGCTAACACTGAACCAATCATGGAAAGATAGTTGTTTAGATAACTTACTATATACGTGTATCTGGAATTGATATCACGTAACCTTATCAGTCTACCCATGCGTTTCTATCTGATTCGCATATATACACATATATTGATATAGCACATAGGTTCACATAATCACATAAAGCACATAGCACATAAAGCACATAATCAATTTTTAGACTTATAATTATTTTTAGAATTGATTCTAGACTCATACCTGCATTAACTAGCCTTATCTGACTTTATTATAATTTTTCGGGATTATTCGATTAAATTATACCCCTATTAGGGCCTACGAACAATTAATTATCACCAAACCATTCTCTTTTGGAGGAAATTATAACTTACAATTATTTTTATTGGATTCGTTTCATTTTTCTGAGTCTAGGGGTCTTCGTTTCGCTCAAACCGGATTAACGGTTGAATTATTATGAATTAAACAAGATTTAATTAATTAATAATTAATTATAATTAAATAATCCTTAATTATATTTTTAAATAATTAACTAATAATTATTGTATTTTAAAATAATTAATCCCTAATTATTAGGATTAATTACTATTTATTACAATTATTTACAAATTAATAATACTTACTCGATCAGATCGATTATTTATAAATAAAAATCGATACAACTAACTAATACGCTATTTATCGAATAAATACTAATTACTCGAATTATAATCTAACTCAATGATTAATTACTCGTATAAATACGAGCTACTCGCGACTCTTGACTATTATCGAACTGTTATTATTATTATTATAACTTATACAATTCGTTAATTAATTATCGATATTTAATTATTCGATACGAATAATTAGTACGATATTCTTCGAATAAATATCGCTCGATTAATAATTCTAACTTAACGAATCACGACTCGAATAGGTACGAGTTACTCGGAATATTTAACTAATTAACGAATTATTATTCATATTATTCGATTATTTTTAATCCTTATTTATTAATTATTTACCTAATTATTAATTAATAAATAAATAAATAAATCATTAAATAAACAATTAAGTAATTAAATAAATAATAATTTTCGAATTTCTAAATTAAGAAAATAATTTTGAAATTATTAATAATATTTTTCAGAATTTAAATCTAATTTTTATTAGATTTTTAGAATTGTTAAAATTGATTTCTGATTTATAAATATAAAATAATTAATTAACAAGTACAGAAACAACTTTGCACACAGGAAACAGGGACTTTTCGGATCGAACGGTGGGGAAGGGTAGGAACAGATCGCCGGCGACGTGAAGAAGATGACCGGCGCGGAAGAACTCACCGGAGAAGCCCAGAATCCGGCGAACTTCCGACGTCCGGCGTCGGTCGATTCCCGGCCAATCATACACCAATCGACTCCGTTTTTATTCCTAAATCCATCTAAATGTTACCAGGAACTCACCCGTCACCATAGCAGCTCGCCATCACCCCACAATCAGCAAAAACGTCCAAAATTCCGATGAACTCGAAATTTTTCGGCAAGAAACCCAAATCCCTCAAAACGCAACCAAACAACTTGATTTTTATGCCAAATTAAAGTACTAAGTATCTATAATCAATTCCCATCAACAAAAACAATAGATAACATCTCGAAATTTGAAAAAAACGAAATCAAAAGCACTAAAACCCAAGAACTCGGCCCATCATTCCAGGGGTTATAAAATCAAAATAAAAATACCTGATTACTCCTAGAACTACAACAAAACTAACTACATAATCCAAACAATCAAATGATTCTTCAAAATCAAAAACCGAAATTCATGCCAAGAACATAAAAATCGATTTTGAGATTAAACAAACCTCAGTTGTTGATATTAGTATCAATAGATTCATCTCTTTACAAGGATTATATTAGTTACTCGAGCGTTTTCAGTGGATTAGTAAATCTCCCAAAATCACTGTTTGATCTTCTCCCTTCTTCAAGAACACAAACTTCACCCACACTTTCTAATTTTTATTTTCTGATTTTTAACAATTAATTAATGAATAATTAATAATAAAACAGGTATTTATACTAATGAAAATAATACCCCTAAATAAAATTAAGGGTCTAATTATACCTCTAATAAAAATATTTGGCCCCAAGTTTTATAATTTTTGGGTATTAATAATGAATTTTTAAATATCCAATAAATACAAAATTAATGTCAAAAATTCCCAAAAATTGTGAATATTACAAAAATGCAAAGAAAAAATGATATATGATAATTTCATGATCATATAAAAATAAAAATGTGATTTTTGTGGGGCTTTTGGTACCCGAAGGGGTCCGGAAAAGTCGTTTTTCGCGAGAAAGGTAAATTTGTAAAACGTTTAGGGGTTCAGAATAGCGATATGGGATAGGGCAATTTTGGCAAAATAGGGCCAATGATTTTTTTTGAAATACGGGCTTTTAAAACATAGTTTTGAGCTGTACAGGTTTTGATATAATATATATATAACTGATGATAAAATGCTCAATAAATATCCAAAACACGTTTGGATCAAAACAGCCAACACATATCACATAGCAGTTAGGGTTTAACGACTTAACACATTTAACCACATAATAATACACATAATTTATCATTATTATAGTATAATACAAGCGTAATTCCTCGGTCGTTACAGTTCTGATACTGGCATGATAATAGTTATTGTAAGAAAATTCCACTAAGGGAAAATGCTCATACCAATTTCCTCTGAAATCAATGGCACACGCACGTAACATGTCTTTAGTTATTTGGATTGTTCTTTCGCTTTGGTCGTCCATCTGTGGATGATAAGCCGTACTCATGTTCAATTTAGTTCCCAAACATTCTTGAAAACTTTTCAAAAATCTTGAATTGAATCGAGGATCTCGATCAGACATAATAGAAACAGGGACTCCATAACGCACTACTATTTCCTTCAAATACAGGTGAACCAACTTATCCAGTGAAAATCTTTCATTGATAGGCCAGAAATATGCTGATTTTGTTAGTCTGTCCACTATAACCCAAATAGCATCGTGGTTCCCTTTCATCCTTTGTAATCCAACTATAAAATCCATAGCGATGTGCTCCCACTTCCATTCTGGAATCTCTAGTGGTTGCAATAATCCGCTTGGTCTCTGGTGCTCCGCCTTAACTCTTTGACACGTGTAACTTTTGCTAACCCATTCCGCAATTTCTCCCTTCATGTCTGGCCACCAATAATTCTCTTTTAAATCTCTGTACATCTTGGTACTTCTCGGATGAATGAAATACCTTGAATTGTGTGCTTCTTGTAGAATTTCATTCTTCAATTCTGCCATTGGTGGTATCTAAATTCTGGATGAAAATCTGAGAATACCTTGATCGTCCTTCTGAGTGCATAACTCTTCTCCAACCAAACGATTGATATCTTGATCCATTATTTCCTCTTAACATTTTCTTATCTTTTCTAGCAATTCTGGTTGAAAAGTCATACTATATATCTTTGCTTCATCAGGTTTGCAAATTCTGACTTCCAATTCCAATTTCTGAAATTCCTTATATAACTCTTCAGGTACTGTCAACACGTTCAGTCTTTCCTTTTTGCTTAACGCGTCTGCCACCACATTCGCTTTTCCTGGATGATAGCTGATCGTGCAATCATAGTCTTTGATCAGCTCCAGCCATCTCCTCTGTCTCATGTTAAGCTCCTTTTGCGTGAATATATACTTCATACTCTTATGATCTGTATAGATCTCACATCTTTCTAAATATAAGTAATATCTCTAAATCTTTAAGGCGAATATTATCGCTGCTAGTTCCAAGTCATGAGTAGGATACTTCTGCTCATGAGGTTTTAGTTGTCTAGATGCATATGCAATGACTTTATCATGCTGCATCAAAACACAACCTAATCCCTAATGAGAAGCATCACTATAGATTACGAAATTTCCTTGATCATCTGGAAGTGACAAAACAAGTGGTGTGATTAGTCTCTTCTTCAATTCTTTAAAACTTTCTTCGCACTTCTCATTCTATATAAACTTCTCATTTTTCCTGGTAAGCTTTGTCAAAGGCGTCACAATCTTTGAGAAATCTTGAACAAATCTTTGATAATATCCCGCTAATCCCAAGAAACTTCTCACCTCTGTTGGTGTTTTTTACCTTTCCCAATTCATAATAGCTTCAATCTTCGCCGGGTCCACTTTGATCCCCTCACTTTTGACTATGTGCCCTAAAAATTGAACTACCTGCAATCAAAACTCACATTTCGAAAACTTGGCATATATCTTTATCTTTCTCAAAATTTCCAAAGCTATCCTTAAATGTTCCGCATGATTTCCGTTCACTTCTAGTAAATCAAAATATCATCAATAAACACAATGACACACTTGTCCAGATTTTCATTGAAAATTATGTTCATCATATCCATAAATGCAGCTGGGGCATTGGTCAATCCAAAAGACATCACTAAGAATTCATAATGACCGTACCTTGTTATGAAAGCTGTCTTTGGTATATCTTCAGGTTTGATCTTTATCTCGTGATATCGGATCTCAAATCAATCTTAGAGAAGTACTTAGCTCCTTTCAGCTGATCAAACAGATCGTTGAGTCAGGGTAATGGATACTTGGTCTTGATCGTAAGCTTATTGAGTTCTCGATAATCAATGCATAACCTCATGCTTCCGTCTTTCTCCTTAACGAATAGTATCGGTGCACCCTATGGGGATACACTGAGTCTAATCACTCATTTCTCTAATAACTCTTGTAATTGCTTTGCCAACATCTTCATCAACTAGCACCATTCTATACGGAGCTTTAGATACTAGTTCCGTTCCAGGTGCCAAGTCGATTGCAAACTCAATTTCTCTATCTGGAGGAAGTCCTGGTAATTCATCTGGAAACACATTTGGAAATTCATTTACCATTGGAATGTCTTCCAGTTTTGTTGGCTCCTGACTTCTATCTATCACATAAGCAATGAAATGCTCGCATCCTTGTCATAGTAACTTCTTAGCTTGAATCATCGTCAAGAACTTCTTTGCTTGTCTCTGACCTCTAAACTTCACCTCTTTCTAGTCTGGTGTCTTCAAGATTACTTTCTTATTACGACAGTCTATCTGAGCATCATGCTTAGATAGCCAGTCCATTCCTAAAATAACATAAAACCCTCATAACTTAAACGGTATCAAGTCAGCATCAAACTTATCGCCAGAAATCTAAATCTCACAGCTCTTACACACTTAGTTAACAGATACACGCTCCTGATTTTCTAATTCTACCATCATAATTACGCTTAACAGTTCAACTGGACAATTCAACTTATCAACAAAACCTTGAGAAATAAATGATCGGGTTGCTCCCGAATCTACTATCACTTTAGCACGTAAAGAATTCACAGTAAGCGTACCTGCCACAACATCAGTGTCCATGATAGCATCATTTACAGAAATGTCATAAACTCTAGTTCAGGGAGGTTCATTCACTGTTGGAATAGCTCCCATGATTTGCAGTGTATTATTGACTGGAATTAGTACCTTGTAATCCCTGGCTATGTGCGATGGCTTTCCGCACTTGAAACATGTATACCCAATTGCCTGAACTTTGCCTGCCTGATTCCTGGTAGGTTGATCCTTGTTGGCTGGCTGGTTACGACACTCCCTGAAATAGTTCCCCCACTGGTTGCATCTGTAACAGACCACATTTAACTTGTTACAAAATCCACCATGCTTCTTTCCACATACTTATACTTGGAAATCTGGTAGAGCTGGCCCCTGCTGGGTTGGCTGATTCCCTGTGGCTGGACGGTTACCTTGTCCTCCGTTGCCTGCATTCTGCTTATTGAAATTCCTTCCGGGATGGAACTTGCCTTTCCTCTGATTAAAATTTGGAAACTTCCCTGCTTGGGACTGTCCTTCACTTCCCTCAAACTTCCTCTTCTTACCATCCTTCTCCTTCTGAGATATTTCACTCTCTCTTTCCGCAATCATAGCTTTCTGTACAACTCCCGCATACGTGTCCAACTGAAATATGGCCACCTTTCCTATGATCCATGGCTTCATTCGTTGCTGAAACCTCTTAGCTTTCTCCCTATCAGTGTCCACATATGATAACACAAACCTAGACAACTGCTCAAACTAACTTTCATAATCTACCACTGACATACTCCCCTGCTTTAACTCCAAAAATTTCAATTCCATTTGGTCCTGAACAAACTGAGGGAAATACTTCTCTAAAAACTCCTTGAATCTATCCCATGCAAGATCATCTATACCTTCCAACATCTTAACAGTTTCCCACTAGTAGGTGGCTTCATTATTCAGGTAGTAACTCACAAACTCGATTTTCTGCTTCTCTCTCACCTTGACTAAGGAAAATGCCTTCTCAATTTTCTTCAACCAGACTCTTCCCTCAATAGGATCTATATAATCCTTAAACTTTGGTGGATTCACCACCTGAAAGGTCTTAAAGGTTACCTGAGGGTTAGTCTTCCTCTGCTGTTGTTGAGTCAGGTGAACTGTTTGTTGAGCCAAGATTTGAAGAATCTAGGCTACAGTTAGGTCTATGGGACCTGGATTGGCATTCTGGTTATTGCTGTCTTGGGTGTTGTTGTTGTTGGTTTCTTCATTTTGGTTGGTGGAACAAGGATTTCTTCTGGGAGGCATTTTCTATAAAGAATCAAACAACTTATTTAGCCTTTAAATCAAAACCATTTTTATGAAAAGATTTGTAAAACATAAATATCTCTTTTTCAAAACAGTTTCAGTAGGTGAACTAAGTAAATTGCATGCTTCTTTACAGAATGTAAACAGTTGAGGGAAATAGGGTACATATTATCACAAGAGTTTTATAACTGGTGTAGTAAGATAAAACAGGTATGGTAAAGTAAATGACAATACCGGAAAGGAAATGTACTGATATATATATCAAAGTTTGATGGTACAAACACAAAACATTTTATTAAAGGTAAAGGTACAACAGGCCTATTTATCATTCAGCAAGTCTACTTTATTGATATACCCACCAAAAGACTGATAATACACATTATATACTATTATACATATATCAGTTGTCACATCATTTCTGTCATTTAGCGTTATAGAAACTCTGGTCCACCAAGCCTCTCCAAAATCCTCCAATACCTCTCTGGCTCACCCTATATGAGCATCTGGGGTTGCATACTCGCAAGTAGCTCCATGAAGTCTAGCCTCAAGTATTCTACGGGTTACCTGAATCTCATTCTGAAGCTCCTTTACTTTCCTGTCAACATCTATAGTCCTAATGATATGTTGTAGCTCCTGAATCTGGGCCAACAAGGCCTCTCACTCTAAAAGAAGAGCCTCATACTTATGGTAGGGAACATGGTGTTGAGTAAACTGAAAAGATGCACCCACCACCAAAAGTATGGTAGAGTCAGAATCAGCATGTGGGGGTCCTCGAATAGGTGGTCTCACGCCAAGAAGTAGAATAGCTTGCAACGGTGCAACCGTCACAACTGGTACTATAGCTAACACTGGTAGAACAACAGGACGTGGATCAGATGACGGTCTTCTGAGTGAAGGCTCCGAGTGACCAGATGATATCGAAATAAAGGAATATGCCATCATTGCTATCTGAAAGTTACGCTGCTAGATAGGAATCTCAAATCTCATCATAAATCATACTATAACCTACTATTTAGTCATACTCAACCTCTCGACATTCTATTTTTCTACTTCTTAATTCTAATCTTAACCCTCTACCCATTCCTGACAATCTAGACTTGTGGCAGTGACTTTTAAACTGTAGCTCTGATACCAAATCTATGGTGCCCTCCAAACCCGGGTCAGAAGTTTGGGGTCCACAACACACATAGCATATAATAACCTATTTATATAATAATAATATATGCAATGGCCCTACTTACCAAAACCACGGATCGCAACATTTCAAAGTTTGTCCACAAGCCACAATCTTATTATTACAAACGTACCAAATCCCAAATTTTATTTATCTTACAACTGGAGTAAAGCTTTATTGCAAACTTTTAATGCACACTAAGCCACACAACTTCCGCTAGCTTGTTCCATTTCAATGTGAAAACCTAGATTGCGCACTCGACTAGGATCCTCACCACCACCAGTTTCCTTTTTAACTGGAAAAGAACATAAACAGATTCGCAAGAGTGAGCTAACTACCTCAACAAGTCATAATGACAGTCACTGAGATTATTAATGATCAATTGAAATTGGATATTAACTTTCATTTTTAAAAACCAAGGTTAGACTGATGATCAGTCTCACACTAACCCCGAGCAAGGCTCCCAACTTTTCTGTTTATACTGGATCCAAGGCACACATTGGCCTATTATGACCATGAATCTGGTCCGACCATGAATCTGGTCCGCATTTTAAAAACAATCCAATTCTATAATAATAACATGATAAATAATATAAATCGATAAACTGAATCATAAACAACATTTATTTTGAAGCATATGGTGATTCATAATACCATGAAGATATAACAAGGTAAACAGAAAGATTGACTTTCAATTCAGGGAAAGAATTAGAATGTAGAAGTCCAGGGTTCAATGGTTACAAGGAATGGTCTTCTATTATACAAGGCATTAAGGTTCGTATGTTAAGAAATCTCATATCAAGAATCAGTATGTGGTAGATATGTATTTGTGGAGTAGTATTGTATATGTGTGGTTCGTATCCAAGAGTTCAACAATCACTGGTTTACAAGAAATCAGGCTTGCGGCTCAAGATCACCAAGAATTAGGGTTTAGGGTTAAGTACTTCAAAGTACTTGCAATATAGAATCAAAAGCACTTGCCTTAATAATTCGCTTTTACTTTACTAACACTTTGTCAGATATATTTGATAATGTCATATGTAATATGATTTGTGTTTAGTTTTCAGATCTTACCTTATAGTACAAATCAATACTTAACTGGAAATCAGCACTTATACTGAAGACAGAACTTAAGATATCAGAACTTAAGTTATCAGAACTTAAGGTTCAGAAGATATTTATCAGGAGATAATATCAGGACTTAAAATGACTTTCAGATAAGGCAGGCGACTGATTGAAAGGAAAGAAGATCGAGACTAAGACAGAAAGAATTGTGCATGAAGAAGGAATTTTATGAAGAATAGAATACTTGGAAGAAAAGATAACTAGTTGATATATTTTAGGAAGCATAATTATATTCCATATCAATTAGAAGATTATCTTGTAACTGTGTAGTATATAAACACAGGCATAGAGTTTACACTATAAATGTTACGATTATCGAAGTTATTATTCTTTGTAACTCTAGCAGCTCTCATGATAATTTGTTCATCACTGAGAGAGGACAGTTCTATATTGTAACAGAGTTTATTGTGTTGAATAAAATCTGTTTTTTGTTACTTGAGTTCTTATATTCGATTTGATTGTGATAAACACTGTATTCAATCCCCTTCTACAGTATGTGTGACCTAACAAGTGGTATCAGAGCAGATCTATTAACACACAAACAGTTTAAGATCCAAAAACAATCATGTCTCAAGAAGAACAAACTCCAACCAAGCCCACCAAAACTAAAGAACCTCCAAAGACTCAAATCCATAGTCGATATGAGACTATAAGAGTTCCCATATTGAAACCTTCTGAGTATTCCATATGGAAAATAAAGATGGCTATGTTTCTAGAAGCTATAGATCCAGAATATCTCGACAGGATTTATGAAGGACCACATATGCCAACCAAACTCTCTATGGAAGTTACAGGTCAGCCAACAAAGTCTGTACCAAAGGAGAAAAGTGATTACACTGCTAAAGATATCTCATCAATTGCAAAGGATGCAAAGGTAAGACACTTGTTGCATAGTGCCATTGATAATGTCATGTCAAACAGGGTAATTAACTGCAAGACTGCAAAAGAGATATGGGATGCTTTGGAAACAAGGTGTCAGGCTCAAGAGTATAAGCACTTTGACTCAAAGCCTGATGAGTCATTAACTGATTTATATGACATATTTGTCAAACTCTTGAATGATTTGTCACTAGTTGACAAAGAGTATGATATTGAAGATTCAAATCTTAAATTCCTGTTAGCTCTTCCTGAAAGATGGGATTTGAAGGCCACAATAATAAGAGACAACCATGCCCTTGAGGAAACAATTCTTGATGAAATTTATGGGATGCTCAAGACTCATGAACTTGAGATGGAACAAAAAAGCAAGAGGAATGGAAGAAAGTCAAGGACAGTTGCCTTTGTGGCTGAGGAGGAAAGTCCCAAAGAAGCTGCCACAAGGAAAGGCAAGGGAAATGCTCTCATCACAAAGTCTGATACTGAGTCATCAAGTTCTGATAGTGATGATGACTCAGAAACTGAAAGTATACCTGAGATCGACCCTGATGGGTGCAAGTTCTGATAAGAAAGGTTTCAGAAAATCTGAAGGCAAAGGAGGAAAGTCTGACAGAGGAGATTACTCAAATGTTAAATGCTACAACTGTGGTGAGAAAGGACATATATCTCCAGATTGCAGAAAAGGGAAAAGTGACAAAGGCAAGGCTCTTGTCACCAAGAAGAAAAGCTGGTCAGATGTTTCAGATTCTGAGGATGAGGAAAACTATGCCTTGATGGCAAATGCTGATAGCAGTTCTGACACTGCTGACTTAAAGGTACCTCAAACTACTTATGCCTTTCATACTGATGATATTAATGAGTTGAGAAGATATCTTAAAACCATGTTCATTACTTATAGAGATCAAATGTTAACATGTGAAAGATTACTTCTGAAAATCTTGCTTATAAAAAAAGGAATGATTATTTAGAAAAAGAGTTAGTCATGTTCCATCAAACTCAGAAAGATAGAGATGATGCTTTCTATGTTAGGGATGAAGTACTTAAAATGAATGAATCTCTCAAAACTGAGTTAGAAAAGGAAAGAGAGATTATCAGGACTTGGACTAACTCTGCTAAAGCAACTCAGGATATTCTTAGTAGTGGAAACTGGAAAGAGGGCTTAGGTTATGGAGATGATAAGAATGATAAGGGAACTGTAGAGATTGAGCCTATAGTTGTTAAACAAAAGCCAAAGGTAAATCCTGTTAAGTTTGTAGCTGTAAAGTCTGATATTGATAAATCAGAAGTTAAAGAGAAATTAACTTCTGACAAACCAAAACAAGGTAAGCCAACTGAAGTAAACATAGGCTTAATGACAAACAAGCAGCTAAAGCATAAGCTGAAAGATGTTAAGAATGTAAACAAGGTAAAGCCACCTAGGAAAAATAGGAATGGAAAGGAAGGTATGAATAAAAATAATGATTATAAGCCTGTTCCTAATGCTCCTAGAAAGAAATGTTATAACTGTGGAAATTCTAACCATCTGGCTTCTTTTTACAGGAAAAATAAGAACATAAACTCCTTACCTTCAAAGTCAGGAGTTAAGAGTCAGTCTGTTAGATATAGGCCACAGAATCCTTGTTTTCATTGTGGTAGTTTATGGCATTCCATTTATACTTGTAAGGAATATCATAGTTTGTACTATGATTATTATCAAATAAAACCTTCTTTAAATAAAGTTAGCATTATTCCTTCTAGTGTAAGTTCTGATACAAAGTCTGATACTGTAAATGCTGATAAGAAAACTGTTAACATAAATTCTGATGCTAAATCCGCTGCAAATATTAAAAAACTTAATAAGGCCAAAGGATTCAAGCATGTCTGGGTCCTTAAAACTAATCATTAGTGGTCTTTGTGATTGCAGGGAAACAGGAAAAACATCCTAGTTCTGGACAGTGGATGTTCAGGACATATGACTGGAAATAAAGCCCTGCTATCAGACTTTGTGGAGAAAGCTGGCCCAGGTGTTTCTTATGGAGATGGCAACATTGAAAAAACTCCGGGATATGGCAATATCAATCTTGGGAATGTCATCATTGAAACAGTAGCTCTTGTCTCAGGACTTAAACACAATTTGCTGAGTGTTAGTCAAATCTGAGACAGAGGTTATCATGTGGATTTCTTTGAAGAACACTGTGAAGTTGTAAGCAAATCTAAAGGCAAATTTGTTCTGAAAGGATACAGGCATGGTAACATTTATGAAGCCAAGCTTTCAACAAGTTCTGATGGTTCTGCAATCTGTCTGATAAGTAGAGCATCAATTGAAGAAAGCTGGGATTGGCACAAGAAACTCTCTCATTTAAATTTCAACAATATAAATGAACTAGTCAAGAAAGATCTTGTGAGAGGACTGCCAAAATCAGTATTTGCTCCTGATGGCCTTTGTGATTCATGTCAGAAGGCAAAACAAAGAAAATCTTCTTTCAAGAGCAAGACTGAATCATAAATTCTTGAGCCTTATCACCTACTACATGTTGATCTATTTGGTCCAGTGAATGTCATGTCTATTGCAAAGAAGAAATATGTTATGGTCATAGTGGATGAGTTCACCAGATACACATGGGTGTATTTCTTGCAAACAAAAAGTCAAACTGCATCTATCTTGATTGATCATGTCAAGAAAGTGGATAAATTGGTCAAAGATTCTGTGAAGATCATAAGAAGTGATAATGGCACTGAGTTCAAGAATTTGATCATGGAAGAGTTCTGCAAAGACCATGGAATAAAGCAGGAATTTTTTGCTCCTGGAACTCCACAACAAAACGGAGTTGTTGAAAGAAAGAATAGAACTTTTATTGAAGTTGCACGAACTATGCTTGATGAAGCAAAGTTGCCAACCTACTTTTGGGCTGAAGCTGTGCAGACTGCTTGTTTTACTCAGAATGCAACACTCATTAACAAGCATGGAAAAACACCATATGAGATGGTGAAGAAAAATAAGCCAAATCTGGAGTATTTTCATGTATTTGGATGCAAGTGTTTTGTTCTTAAGACTCATCCTGAACAGCTATCCAAATTTGATCTAAAAGCTGATGAAGGAATTTTTGTTGGATATCCACTTTCCACAAAAGCCTTCAGAGTCTACAATTTAAGAACAAGGGTTGTCATGGAATCTATCAATGTCTCTTTTGATGATAAGAAGATTACAGGACTTGAAGATTTCAATGATCATGATCAGCTGAGATTTGAGAATGAAGTTTTAAATTCTGATACTGTGAATCCTGACAGTCTAAATCCTGACAGTCTAAATCCTGATACTACAAACTCTGATGGATTAAACTCTGATGTTATTGAAACTGTGGTGACTACGCCAAAGGAAGATACACCTGTGCAGGGGGGGCATACTGAAGATACAACCACATCTCAAGAAGCATCAGAACCTACAACAGGCTCTTCAAGTTCTGATTCATCAAGTTTTGATGGGCCAAGTTCTGATAATTCTGGAAACTCAAGTGCTGATAATTCTGGAAACTCAAGTGCTGATAATTCTGGAAACTCAAATTCTGAAGGATCCAACTCAGAAAGCATAATTTCAGGGGGAGCATCAGAAAATGTTGATGAAGATAGCATGGATCATGGGGGAGCATCCAGTTCTAGAGAAAATCTTCCATCTGCAAGGAAGTGGACTAAAGCACATACACCTGACTTAATTATTGGAAATCCTGATGCAGGTGTCAGAACTAGAACAACTACATCAAATGAATGTCTTTATCACTCTTTTCTCTCTCAGACTGAACCAAAGAAAGTGGAAGAAGCTCTTCAAGATGATGATTGGGTGCAAGCAATGCAGGAAGAGTTAAATGAATTTGAAAGAAATAAAGTCTGAACCCTAGTGCCAAGACCAAAGAACATATCTGTTGTTGGTACAAAGTGGGTGTTCAGAAACAAAACTGATAGTGATGGCATAATTACAAGGAATAAAGCAAGGCTGGTTGCAAAAGGATATTCTCAACATAAGGGAATTGATTATGATGAAACATTTGCACCAGTTGCTAGATTGGAAGCCATAAGGATATTTTTGACTCATGCTGCTCACAAAAAGTTTACAGTCTTTCAAATGGATGTGAAAAGTGCTTTTCTCAATAGAGAATTGGAAGAGGAAGTATATGTTGAACAACCTCCAGGTTTTGTACATGTAAAATTTCCTAATCATGTCTACAGACTTGATAAAGCACTTTATGGCCTTAAGCAAGCTCCAAGAGCATGGTATGAGACACTAGCTCAGTTTCTTCTAGAAAGTGGATTTAACAGATGTACTATTGACAAAACATTGTTTTATCTCAACCATGGAAAGGACTTACTTTTGGTGCAGATATATGTTGATAATATCATTTTTGGTTCTACAAATGACAGACTTTGTAAAAAGTTTGCCAAGCTGATGCAGTCAAGATATTAAATGAGTATGATGGGAGAACTCGGCTATTTTCTGGGCCTTCAAGTCAAGCAGAATGAAGAAGGAACTTTTATTTGTCAATCTAAGTATACCAGAAATTTGTTGAAGAAATTTGAAATGCAAGATTGTTCAAGTGCATCCACTCCTATGGCCACTGCAACAAAATTGGATAAGGATACTGGTACATCAGTAGATATTACTGATTACAGAGGTATGATTGGCTCACTACTCTATCTTACTGCAAGTAGACCTGATATCATGTGTGCTACCTGTCTTTGTGCAAGATTTCAAGCAGATCCAAGAGAACCTCACTTAACAGCTGTGAAAAGAATTTTCAAGTACCTTAAGGTTACAGCTGATCTGGGATTATCGTATCCTAGAGAATCAGACTTTAAGCTAATAGGTTACTCAGATGCAAATTTTTCAGGATGCAAAATTGACAGGAAAAGCACAAGTGGAAGCTGCCAATTTCTTGGAGGCAGATTGGTTTCTTGGTTTAGCAAGAAACAGAAGTCAATTTCCACATCAACTGCAGAAGCAGAGTACATTGCTGCAGAAAGCTGTTGCACACAGATTCTTTGGATGAAGAATCAGTTACTGGATTATGGGTTAGAATTTTCTAAAATCCCTATTTACTGTGATAATCAAAGTGCTATTGCTATTACAGGTAATCTAGTTCAGCACTCAATGACAAAGCACATCAGCATTAGGTACCACTTCATAAGGGAACATGTGGATGAAGGTAGAGTGGAATTGCATTTTGTTCCAACAGATCAACAACTAGCAGATATCTTCACAAAACCACTGTGTGAAGCTACTTTTACAAGATTGGTAAATGAACTTGGAATGGTTTCAGGTTCTTTCTCTAAATCTACTTAGTTTATGTTCTGATACATCAGACTTTATGATTAGTATTTATAGATATTACTATCTTTGTGTATTCTGTGCTTAATTAGAAATTTTCTAAGTGTTGATTGTTGTCTGATGTGAATTTCTAAACTCTGATAGTGATATGAAAGTTTTTGTGACTATTCAATCCAATGAGGATAAATGTGCTAGATGCTGACCTAGTAATCTTTGATAGACTGATATCCCATATCTGAAGTAATTGTTTATGTGGAAATCTTTTAAACACAAGCAAATTCTGATATTGAGCTTAGTTAAAGTTTACTTTGTGTATCTTATTATTAGGTCAAAAAAACTAGAATAGTGCTTCTTATCTGTTAAGTTCTGATGTTAGTAAATCTGATGGATGTACTAAGTGCTGATAAGCCTCACTTATCAAAAGAAAAAGAAAAGAAAAGAAATAAAATTCAAGTACTCCTTTGAGATCTAGAGTAAAAATGTGGAAGGGAAGACCCAAGTGCATTGCTGGTATTAAGTTATATGCATTAGAAAAGCAAAATAAAATTTTCTTGGTGACTTTTCACACTCTATGATTACTGGAGAAATACTCTGATAACAGCATAAATTCTGATAAGCAGTCGTGACTCACTTACACTGAGAAGCCACTGTAAAATAGAATTTCAAAAGATGCATAAAATGAGCACAAAACAGTTGAGCTGGACTCATACATGAACTCATTCTAAAGACCTCAGAATAATGACAGATTTTGAGCAAAGTTCTTAGTTATGCCTTATTTCTAAGATGTACTGAAGTGAATCAGACTTTACTCTTTGTCTGATATTTAGCTTAATGCACACACTTACACTCCATATGAATGATGAAAATTACTGTGGTGATCAACGTTATTTTAGATGAACAGTTTATGTGTCAGATTGCATAAATTCTGAGGACAAGTTCTGATGGAAGTTCTGATGATTAAGTTCTGATGGAACCATATCAGTATTTGTGTGAAGAATTACAGGAATACACATTCACTTTTCGAGTTAAGGAGCCATATTCTGATGACTTTTAAATCCTGATAATAATCAAGTTTTGATGCTGACGTGACAGTATTTATTTACTTGGTTTATTTTTGGTCATTACTTGAACGATAATATTTTTACAGAATATTGGTTAATATGAGATAAAACAGTCATAATCATTATTGGTTAGTGGTTAGCGTGTATGTCTTGAAAAACTGCATGCACACAGTAATTATTATTATATCCCGTGCCCATTAACTCTGGTTTTAGATCTTTTACTGACTGTTATTATTACACATCAGTCTAGGGAGTCGAGGGGTCATTATTTTTACTTGTAATTATTGCCCATTCCTCGCGTCCCTTGGTATTTCATTGGCTATTTAAACCAACAATTCATTCCAGCCAAAACATCTTTCATTTTCTCACAAACTCACTCTCTTTTTATTCATATCAACAAAAATGGTTCATTTCAACATGTTCTTGAACTATGAAACTTTCACTATTGAGTTGAGTTGTGCTGATTGGCAGCAGGATTGGCATATCACTGTCATTCCTGATGAACTCTGGAATTCAGTTTCACAAGAGGTTCACACCGAACTCTTGTTTTTATCAATGGAGTATCACCTCCACCTTGATAGGTTGGAAGAGGAAAGGAGAGAAGCTCTCCGTCAGCAAGAACGGATCATCCGTCTTGCAATACTCTTCGTCAGCAGCAGAAGGAGTTAGTCGTTAGGTCTTCTTAGACTAGGACTAGGGTTGTTGATGTTAGGAATCGTAGAATAGGACTATCTTGTAGTTTTGCATGTAATTGATAAATTTCATCGAATGTAATCATCTGATATATTAATGAAATTATGATTAATTGTAAGATTTGTTCTATGTTTCTCAAATTATGTGATTGTGCATGTTTAATTGCAATTTTTTAATCTTTACTTCATCGACTTTTAATCTTATTTTGTGATGAATGTTTTGATTAAATTCTGTTAATTTGAGAAAACAACTGAGGAACAGGTTTCTATATCAGAACCTGTTATTATTGAAGCTGAGAAGATTTCTTCTCAGAAAGATACTGTAACTGGGAGTTCTAGGCCCCTCAAAAGGCTTAAAAAATTAAATTCTGATGATAAAACTCCTACAGTGTCTCCACCTTTGAGGAAAGTAAAGAAACAGAGAGCTCATAGGAACATAGTTGAGTCAGATTCAGATGTAGTGGAAGCAGCTAAGGAAGGGGATCAGGAATCTCTGATCTCAACAGAACCAGTTGTTATTGAATTACTTCCTTCTGCACAACCAGAAACTGCACAACCAGAAACTGCTCAAGATACAATGCCTACACCTTCTATGTCACCTATAGTTGATCCAGTACATACTGAAAAACCGGGTACAAGTGCTGAAATTGATATTCATAACCTGATTGTGCCTGAGGTTTTGTACTTGGAAGCTCCACAAATTCAACTCACTCCACCAACAATATCACTTTTGAATGTTGATCAGAATCTGGCTACAGATCAGAATTTAGAGGATGATGTTGAAGCCTCTATAGCCTCACATACCGTTTTTTTACCAGATGATGCTGATACTGCAAGATCTACAAGTTCTGATGCTTTCAATGAAGAAATTACTGGTGAAGTTGCTGCCAATTTAGATGTTGATGCAGCTGGTCCATCAGGACATGCACCTCAACAAACTGTTCATAAAGCTGATTTAGTCAAGAAGTTTGTTACAGGGGAAGTACCAGTACCTTGGAGTGAAACTCCTAGAGGAAAGGAGTGGACTAAAGAATGGAACTCAGTTAGTTTTGTTCCTTTTGAAAAGATTCTTGCTGAGCATCTTGCAAAAGCTGATGAAATGCTGATAAATGATGATTTCAAGGCACAGCTGAGAGTTACTGCATTGAGTACAAGGCACCTTCAAGGTCAACACTCAATAACTCATGACAAGGTGAATAAAATTCAAGAAGACTTGATCCAGCAAGATATGAATCTGAAACTTGAAAAGAACAGGTTTTTCAAGCCAGCCTTTGACAGAATTGCCTACATTGAGAAAACTCAGGAGAAGCAACAGGCTCAGATTGATGAAATTTTGAAGAATCAAGCGTCTCATCAAAATCAACTCAATGAGATCCAATCCTCAGTGGAATTGCTTCTCTCTCTTCTTTTACCTGCTGATGCCAAAAAGGGGGAGAAAGTAATTAAGTCCAAATGCAAAACTGTTAAGATACTGAAGGGAAAGGATGATGAAAAAGATGACCAGGGAAACTATGGAATGGGTGGAGGTCATAGTCAAGGTAAAGGTTTTTCATCAAGTAAAGCTGGAACTACAAGTCAAAGAACAAGTTCTGATACTTGGAGAAGAATAAGTTCTGATACTGGTAAAAGGATAAGTTCTGATGAACATCTGGAACTTGATAAGGAAATTTCAAGACAATTATTTCTGAAAGAAAATCCAGGAATGGACTTTGAGAGTCTAAAGGAAGAAGAAGCTAGACTTAAGTTAGAAAAGGTCAACTTCAAATCTAAAGCTTCTGTTGTTGAAAAGAAACTTCCTAAGGCTAAAGACATTGTGATAAAAGAAAGGACAAATCCTGAGGCAATTAAAGCCAAATCACAAGTGGAGATAGATCCAAGGTCCAAGGGCAAAGAAAAAGTTGATGAACCTGTAAAGGTTTATATGCCAGTTATGGATGAAGAAATAATTGATGAAGAAGCAGATGCTAATCTTACTCTGATGCATAAGAAGATTTTTCAAACAACCTCTGACATGGCTCATGTTGTTTAGAGTCAAGAGTTAGTAAGTTCTTATATGACAGTGAAGCAAGCAACCTCTGACTTAGCTCAAGTTAGCTTGATATCAGAAGATAAGGAAAAGAAAACCTCTAACATTGCTCATGTTAAACCTTCAAAGATACTCCTACCAGGATTCACCAAAGCTAAACAAACTCAATCTTTGAAGACTGCAACAAGTGATTTTGAAGCAAGAGTTGTTACAGTAAAAGAAGCAAGAGATAAATCTGGATTGGGTAGTGCTGATGAAAGAAGAATACAGAACACAACCAATGATCCAACTTCTTTAAGTGAACCAGGTGTTGGAGCAACTCCTGAAAGATTGAATCGACTTGAATCTGTACAAATGGTTTACCATACCTTCTTGAAAGAACATATATTGTTATATTTTATGATAGATGGAAGGGTATACCATATTAGGCAGAATGCTATACCACTGAAGTATTTTGAGGAACTGGAACATGTTCTATTCTTACTTCAAGTGAAGAATAGATTAACAGATAGTGCTGCAAATTATTTGAAGACTCAAATTCAAAGACAGAAGAAGCTTTACTCTGTAAAGTCTGACAGCACATATTGTCCCAAGTACAGAGATCACAAGGGTGATATTGTCGATATGAAGCCTAACACTGCTAAGATTATAACTACTTTTCTGGGTTATAAGGCTGTGGAATTCAATCTTGAGTCTGACAAGGCATATTTAATCAGACTAGATCAGGAGATAAGAAAAGCTAAGATAAATGATCTCAGAGCAGCTATTTTTCAAACTGAAGAAGATATAGCTGAATTGAAGAATGCCAAAAGGAGGATGGTTAATGAACTTGAATATGCTGAGAGATGTTTGTTAAAGAACTATCTCAGAACAACTCCTGATATCAAAGATATCAGAAGTAATTGAAGCCAAACCAAAGATCTACAACTACTTAAATTCTGAAGTTTATACAGACTGAAGCTGTTATCAAAAGTTAAAGATGGTAAAGCTGAAAGGAATGTAAGTTGTAGTTATCTAGTCAAATTCTCATGCATTTGTACTTAATGTTTTTGACATCATCAAATATTCGTTGAACTTGTATATTATGCTAATTTACAAGTTGGGGGAGATTATTAGATATATTTGATAATGTCATGTGTAATATGATTTGTGTTTAGTTTTTAGATCTTACCTTACAGGACAAATCAATACTTAACTGGAAATCAGTACTTATACTGAAGACAGAACTTAAGATATCAGAACTTAAGTTATCAGAACTTAAGGTTCAGAAGATATTTATCAGGAGATAATATCAGGACTTAAGATGACTTTCAGATAAGGCAGGCGACTGATTGAAAGGAAAGAAGATCGAGACTAAGACAGAAAGAATTGTGCATGAAGAAGGAATTCTATGAAGAATAGAAAACTTGGAAGAAAAGATAACTAGTTGATATATTTTAGGAAGCAGAATTATATTCCATATCAATTAGAAGATTATCTTGTAACTGTGTAGTATATAAACACAGACATAAAGTTTACACTATAAGTGTTACGATTATCGAAGTTATTATTCTTTGTAACTCTAGCAGCTCTCGTGATAATTTGTTCATCACTGAGAGAGAAAAGTTCTATATTGTAACAGAGTTTATTGTGTTGAATAAAATCTGTTTTCTGTTACTTGAGTTCTTATATTCGATTTGATTGTGATAAACACTGTATTCAACCCCCTTCTACAGTGTGTGACCTAACACACTTGTCAATTGGTTCCCACTCACTGACCACTTATTTTGTCTTTCTACGTCTCTCTTCCTTTGTTAGACATCATATATACTTATCAACACTACTTCTCATCTCATTCTATTCGTGTCAAGCTTCTATCTACCCTTCGTTTCACCCAGATCCGACGTACGGATTGAAAGTTATGAATAAAACAGTCAAACAATGCACATACAGTCATATTATACAGCAATCAGATCACATATATCACGTAGCACGTAGCACGTAAGATATTCGATCAAAAAAACTTTTTAAAGAAAATTCGGGGTTAAAAGGATTTTTCAGGTATTTCATACGAATTTTTGAATATTTTTCGGAATTAAAACGGGTCTCCGAATCGATTTATAATTAAATATTAGGGTTCGAACAACCGATTCTGATTTTAAAATAATTTTATAATAATTATCGAGCCTTGAAAATAATTTAAAATAATATTTTAAAGCTCAAAACTATTTTTTGGAATTTTTAAATCGAAATAAATAATTAAATCTAAATAAATAATCAATTAAAATTAATTAATCAATTAATATTTAAATTAATTGACCAATTAAATAATTAATTATTAACTAAAATCAATTAATTAAATAATTAAGATTTATTTTTAAATTAAAATAAATTTTAGGAATTAAATATATTGATTTTTGGAATTTATAATAAATATAAACATTTTCTGAAAATAATTAAAAATGAAAATACAATTTCTGGAAATAAAAAAAACAGAGAACTGATTTTTTTTGTAACTTTTTAAAATTACAGGGACCAATCTGCAAAATTCCTGAAACTACAGGGGTCAGACGGTAATTTTCACCGTCATCTTCCCCGCCTCACCGGCTCCAGCGATGGCAGAAGCCATTAACGCTGCCTCGTGCTCGCCGAAAAATCGCATGCAAACCCACAAATTTCCATAATTGAGCAAACCAGGAGAGCTTGACGAGATAAACTCAATCATGCCAACCAAATCACCAGAAGTTCAGTATATCGACCGGAAAATCGGGTCAAACTTCGCCGTCGGCGAAGCTTCTCCAGAATACGGTGATCGATTCCGGCATCCAATACACAATTGGTTAGCATGGTTGAATTGCTCAGGAATCGATCTATTTATTGATATAAGTTGTATGTACCCAGGTTTAACGGGTCAAAAATCCGGCCAAAAATATGAATTTTCCAGTGAATTTCTTTAAGAACACCAAGAACACTCAAACTCGAAGATCAAATCAACTTTTTTACATGTTATTGAACTCCAAATTTGACATATAATATACCAAAATGACCAGGAAGAAAAGATCTACATGATTCTAGCATCAAATCACACAAACAACATCAAGAACAAAAATTCCTATTTTAATCATTAAATAATTTGAATTAAAATAAATCAATAAGAAAATCACCTTTATTTCTACACTAAAATGGTTGATTGATTCAGAAAGAACTTTTCGAGGGCATCGATTTGATATATGGCACACTCGAATCGGAGTTTGATAACACCTTCGAATCCTCGTTTGATTACTAAGAACGCAACATTTAATTAGGGTTTTCTCTGTATTATACTGGATTTTACTGTTTTATAATGATTATACGAATAAAATGAAATAAGAAAAGGGCTATTTACATTTATGGAATATTAGTACATGTTGGATCGTATTGGATCGAGAAATAAGTTACTTAATCGTTAAGTAACTGCAAAAACTGTAATAACTCGAATTTTTGAGACCTTGTAAAATGTTTAATGAATAGTAACCCTGACGGACGGGAAAAACTCTTGAGCCCACACTATGTAGTGCATGGGAAAATGAGTTTCGGAGTTGATATTACGATTATACGTACCAAATGAGTGTATGTAAACCCTATTAGTTTTCGAAGAAAATGAACTTTGAAAAACGACCATATTTACGACTCATCAAGGATTACGGGAATCACAATATAATTACAAGATTAAAACCCTATGGATTTATATCCAAGTAGGATAATTCAAAACATAAGGAATAAATACGAAAGGAATTACATCGCGAACCATTTACGAGTAAGTATTATGAAAACGTTTAAGCGACCGAGCGAACGCGTAAACGATTAAATAAACGTAATGCACTAACCAACCATGGTAAGAAAGTAACCATGGTTACTTTATCAAATAGTGAGCTAGATATAGGATGATCAAACAAGGCTAATCAAATAGTGTGCTAAGGAAGCTAGAACATGTAGCTTAGCTTGTAAATCAGGAAGCTACTTAAGATATGTCCATGGATTTGGCAACAAGGAATAAACCTAGGATTATATACTAGGAGAATATCAATCAATACAAAGATATCACCAATCCCATTTCCTAGAAGCAACCAAAGGAAGCAAGCATAAACTCCCCCCCCCCCCTTCATTCTTCCATTCGGCCTTCTTCATCAAAGGGAGAAATTCAAAATCAAATCTCAAGTTCTAGCCAAGGTTAAATCCTCCCATTAATTCTCAAGCTTCCTAACAACCAAACTAAGGTAAGATAATTCTTTGATCTCTTTTTATCAAGGTTTGATGGGTGAAATAAAATCAAGAAAGTTACTAGTGAATAGTATGAATAGTAACTCTTCTTTGGTTTCTTGATTTCAATGGTTGTTTTAGGTTCCGAAAATCATACCAAGCACTTCCAAGACTCCACCATCCTCAAGAACACATCTCAAAATTTCAATAAAGGTAAAATCTTTGGCCCAACTTTATTTAAGATTCAATTTTAAGATCCATTTAGTATATAGTTGCAAACCTAGTTTTAGAAGTGATATTGTTGAAATCTTGATGATTTGGCTAAGTAGATTTAAGTTGATTGTTGTTGCCTCAAGAACATGATGTTATTGAGTTGATTTAGTGTGTTGATGATGATATGATGATTGTTGATGGTAGTATAAAGATTTAGGGCGTAAACGAAACTCCGATCATAAACGTAATCTCGTTAAAACAAACAAAACGTAACTTTAAGTTTCTGCAGAAAGTCCCGAAGGTGTAAACTGTAGTTTCTTGAAAAATAACCCTTTATTATGATATACAATGTTATAAGGATCTTTTAGGCGCTTAATTCCAATTTACGGATCAAAAGTTATGGCCGTTTTACTAAAAGTGATTTACGCGACAAAAACTACTACGAATTACGAACTTTGAAAATATAAAGGATCAACTTAAGAATGTTCATAAATCAAGAAATTTTACAGAGAGAAGTAAATTGAGTTTCCTAACTGCCATAAAAATTTCAAGCGAAAATAATGATTTTTCAATTTTATAAAAATATCATAGCCGAGACCGTGCGATTAGAAACCGTAGAATCCATAAGCGGAGCCGACGGCGAAAATGAAAATAAACCTAAGATACTTAAAAAAATGAAGCGGCCATGATGTGAATAAGGACTTAAAGGAATAATAAGGGTAGTATAAGTTGAGAGGGTGCATAATAAGTAACGCATGAGTGCGAGTCGCCGTAAATTAGAATGGGACCTAACAAAACGAATTGTGTTTATGATTCTAAATTTCTGAGCGGAACCTAGAGCATCCTCCATCTCGAGATACCCAGGCAAGTTTATAAACCCAACTCCATTTACTGTTGCGTTGTGAAAGGATTATTTTATTATCATTGTAAAAATACCATGCTTGCCATGATACGTAGTAATTGAACTTTTCGCATATATAGCGATGTTGTACGATAAACATACATCATAAAATATTTAACTCCGTTTTAAGCGTGACGTATGATTATAAGACCGAGAGTCGGTCGGGATTTTAAGATGAAAACCTGGGAATCATTCCGGTGATATTATAGGATGATTACAAGTCCATAATAGTACTTTTTAAAGGGACTCAACGTCCACTTACGAAACATTAAAATACCACGAACTTTTATTAAACGATTTCCCAACGATCATATTCCCTCAACTATATTTTATTGTTCGAGTAATAAATATTATATACCTATTCCTTTATTATGGGAGAAGTATACTCCAACGATTATTTATTTCAAACTCGATTAAACATTAAAGATTATTCATTACGTAGACATAAACTTGTTGAGGAATATTATTTTAAATATTCTTTTAGAAAGTAAACTCATTCGAGGTTTAATTATTTATTGATTATCATTTAATTATTTCTTATTCATTATAGGGTTTATTTATGATTTAAAAATCATAGATCCTGATTTAAAATACTTTCTGATTTTCGGAAAATCATTCGAATAATTTCATATCGTCAGAAAATATTATCTCGACTTATTTTGAATATTTTGAATATAGTTTCAAAAAGAAACTCCCCCCCCCATTTAATTATCTGTTGACAATGGTCAACTCACATCCCTAGTACTTCCTCCGAAAACCTATCAACAAGCAAAACGCTTGGGGGAACTCTGATGTGGTTCGAGTTCTCGAGATATGATAGGATCTCCTAAAGGACAAGGGAAGGGTAGGATCCAAGTACTTCGTGTATTGGATAGACTACTGGTACTGTAGGAGACGGTACAACATGTACCTAAGGACCTGCGAAGTGTGTGTATACCCGAAATGAGGACACATAGCCCGTATGCGGCAAGGGTGATAACCGGGATACGAAGGTGTCGTCCTTCTATTAGTAGAAAAGGTTACTTTATCGCAGTACGACTGATCATCGTATGCGGTGGCTCCAGCGAATGTCCTATTCTTCCAATTGGAATTGTGATGCAATACCGTAACCCAAGCCTAGGTGTTGGGTTTACTATTAAGGTATTCGCAGGATAATAAAATCGACTAAAGAATTTTTTTTATAAGAAGGTGTGTGTCACCAAAGGAAAAACTAAATTTGAATAAAACATAATTATCATATATGATGTTTTACGTAAGTTTATCATACAGTCATTTTCATACTGTACATTATTATGCTGGGCATTATAGCTCACACTTGTTTTCTTAAATTGACACAACACAACAGTGAATCAAGATGCCTACCATGAGAACCACATCCAGGAAATGGGTAGGAAATGGCCAGCTGTTCCGTAGATTGTTTGGTGTTGTACCACAGGTAGTCCGAATAAGCTGGATTGGTTTTCAGTTGTTTTTAGTTCAGCTTATTTATAAGTATGACTTTTATAAGTTAATAAACAAGAAATGTATATTTGACCGACGAACTAGCCTTACTTAAAGGTTACCCACGGTAAGACTTAACTACTTTTGGGTTGTAATAATTATCACTTTATGGTTGAATTACTCTAGCTATGAATGGTTCGTTTCCAAGACAATAACCTGTAAGTCTGTGTGTGTGATAAGTGTGGGGTCATAAAGTGTGAGTATTTATATACTGTAGTGTGAGGTATGTGGTTGTAGTAGTTTAGATGGCGTGGCCTCCGAGATTCCTGACCCCGGATTTTGGGGCGCCACAGAAATGGTATCAGAGCCTTAGGTTATCAAATCTTGGAAATGATAGGATATAAAATATGTAGACATAAGAATAATAAAATAATCAATTAGAGCTCAAGTCGAGTTCGTCATCGGGCTACACGGGTAGTCTTGACAGTTTTTACCCTCAAGGGAATTCCGACTCTAAGTTAGTAACACCTTGCCTATTGTGTCAGGTACCAGTGGAGCCAATGAGGGAGGTTGACCATGTTGATGATGTTATGGTTCCTGAGCGTGACCCTACTCCCGAGCTGGAGAACCCACCCATTGTTGACTCAGATGATGACCCTACTGAGGATGTTCCGGAGGAGAAGACCGACCTTCTTATCCCCATAGCTGATGATGTTGAGATGACCCAGGGAGATGGCGTAGGCTGGAGGGCTGTAGAGATGTACCCTCACCCGACTATTAGCTCTCCTACCCCACCCCCAGGGATTTAGAGCCATATGCCCTATACTGATGATGATGACGAGGATGGGATATATGCACAGGTCTACGAGGCTTATGACATATCCTCTAGTGACCCAGATTCACCTCTACCACCCCCGGCGACCATAGATATAGTTGTACACGACTGGATGCTGGCTCAGCTTAACGCTGAGATCACTGCGGAATCTGCTCGCATTGCGGAGTTATGCCAGGCATTGATAGCTGAGAGAGCCATCCGACTAGGATACATAGGGGATTTCAGAGCTGCTTCCCCAGCCATAGCCCGCAGAGAGATTGATTGGATCGAGCTCCGTACCTGGGTTCAGATGATGATGACAACGATTGGAGGATACATCCCAGTAGTTGATGCAGAGCTGATGTTCGCATGAGCGATGAAGAGGGTGCGTGATCTCACGCGTAGTGACAGTGACTGAGGGACTAGTGACTAGATATGGACCTTGAAGAAGGCTGGGTGACTTGTAACCAATTTTGATAGGATAGCTAGTAGTAGATAGTGTTCCTATCCCTTCAGGGTACACGGCTTATGTATTTGCATTTCAGTATTTAGGACAAGTAGTGATGTATTATAATCAGGCATGTATGAACTCAGCTAGTTGTTTTGTCCCCCAGATATAAGTGGGAGACCTTATGAAATATATATCTAGCAGTTATTAAGAAATTGATGTCCATATTATTGCACTTTATAAAAACATGCTAGATAATAAATGACATACTTACACATGAATAAATTAATCCAACTGTTATAATTACAACTATTTTGACAAATTTTCATTACCAGAACAATGCCACCTCGTAGAAGAGGAACCAGGGCACAGCCCGCAGAATCGGTTAACCAACAACGGAATAAACCTGACCCTGTAGTGAATGAAGAAAGTGAAGAGGAACTAGACTATAATGAATATGATGAGGAAGAATATGTAGAAGAAGAGGTTGAGGATACCCATCAGGGAGGGAACCCCATGAATGAATTTATGGAACTGTTAAGAGCAAATCTGAACTAACAGCCTATTCCACCACAGCCACATGCTGCCCAACAGACTGCAGCCACTGCCTTTAGGGCCTTCAAATCTCTCAAACCCCCAAAGTTTCTAGGATCTGCCGACCCCGTTGAAGCACGGGCCTGGCTCAAGGAGATAAAAAAAGTCCTTCGAGATACTAGGTGTTGAGGAACGACACAAGACCATTTTCACTTCTTACATGTTGAAAGGAGAAGCTAACTATTGGTGGGAGTCCAAACGAAACCTAGAGACTGATGTTGTGATCCCATGGGATAGATTTACCCGACTGTTCTTAGACAAGTATTTCCTTAGGTTTATGGAAACCCGGATGGAGATTAAGTTTCTGGAATTGAAACAGGATAAGATGACTGTAGCAGAATATGAGGCCAAGTTTACTGAGTTGTCGAGATTTGTGCCTGAGTTCGTGAATATCGAAGAGAAGAAAGTGCCAAGGTTTCAGCTTGGTCTGAAATAATGGATCCAAAACCGAGTAGCAATGTTAGAGCTGACAAATTATGCCACCTTGGTGCAGAAAGCCTCGATTGTTGAAGCTGGCAGTGAGCAGAGTATGTAGGAAAAAAATAGGAAGAGGAAGATAGAAAGCCAAGGAATAGGAATCGGGAACAGGAGCCTTCCAAGCAGGTTCGTCAGGGGAGTAGTGTCCCAACCTGCGCGAGGCCCCGGATTCAGAAAGGCCCCAAGTGAGATTGTTGGCTAGGGCGGCGGACAATCTAGGGCAACATTTCATAGCCAACCACGTGCCCCAATACCAGAATGTCAGACATGCGGAAAAAGACACCTTGGGGTGTGCACCCAGGCAAGAGCCCCTCTGAAATGTTACAGGTGCGACCAACCCGGACACCTTACCAACAACTGTCCCCAATACAGCAAGACATGTTTCCAATGTGGGAAAATAGGACACATGAGGAAAGATTGCCTGACACTGAAGCCCCCAGCCTCAGGAATGAGCAGAGCTACATTCAACCGACCCCCAGCTGCTAGGACCTTCAACATGACTATTCAGGATGCTGTCTGAAACACTGGCGTGATAGCAGGTACCCTTTTGTTAAATTCCGAGCATGCAAATGTCCTAATTGATTCTGGAGCAACCAAGTCATTTATATCTCAAGATTTTTCTAAAAAATTAGAACTTAACGCCATACCCTTACGTGAGGTATTACAAGTGGAAATAGCAAACAAAAAAATAATTCATGTGAATCAAGTACAACCTAAGTGCGAGTTAAAATTAGAAGGGAAGGTCTTCGAGGTTGACCTAATCTCATTTACGTTAGGAGAATTTGATGTAATATTAGGAATGGATTGGTTATCCAGTAATGGAGCGCAAATAGATTGTGAACAGAAGAGGGTAAAGATAAGAGTACAAAATGAAAAAGAAGTAGCGTTTAAAGGTCAACGACAGAACCAGAAATTTTTGACCATGCTACAGGCAAAAAGGTTATTAAGGAAAGGTAACGAGGCCTATTTGGCTTATGTGATAGATACCAAGAAGGAACTCCCTAATATACAGGACATACCCGTAGTGAATGAATTCAAGGATGTATTTCCAGAGAACTTTCCAGGGTTGCCACCTGACAGGGAAATAGAATTCGCTATAGAATTAGCACCAGGAACGGCACCTATATCCAAGGCCCCATATCACTACTAGAAATATGGGATCAGACATCGGTTCAGAACCGATGTTAAAAAAAATCTGAACCGATGTCTTCGCGTGTGATGTTAAATGTCATCAGCCTTTGACATCGGTTAACAGCCGATGTCTATTACAGTGCTATACATCGGTTTTAAGAATAAATGTGATGTCTTTGCAACAAATTTCAGCTTATATTACAGTATTTTTAGGTGAATATGAGTATATTATGAGGTATTTATCCATTAAAACATGAAACCTATAAGCTCTAAAAGCCATTTATTAAAAAAAAATCGAACAAACCGATGTGAAATGCTAGATCAGACATCAGTTAGATTTGTTGCCCGATGTGAAATGTCTGATCAGACATCGGTTAAACTAGCCCCCCAATGTAAAATGATGGATAAGACATGGGTGTTCTTCACGAAATTGATGTTAAATCTTTTTGTTTAACATCAGCCAATTTCTCTAACCGATGTTATTTGACTTAAAATACATTGAGTTTCTTTTCAGAACCGATGTCAAATGTCTATTTCACATCGGTTTTTTAGTTCTTTTTTGTTTAATATTATTTTACATGATGTCTTTTGTACATTTTTTACATCGGTTTACATTTACCATTGTGATGTTAATGTGGTGTAAATTACATGCCATCCTGGTCCTATTTTACAGCCACATGAACCAATTTCATTTAAACAACCAAAAAAATACCAAATAATGCAACATCCAACAAAACATAAAGCTACATTGATACCAAATTTCTTAACATATAATATTCCAACAATCAATTCGTACATACATTCCAAGTCTAAAATACACATCCCAACCAATAACAATAAAATAACTTAGTTATCCAGACTCTTTTAACTAAGGACTTGTCAAGAGTTTATACATGACCAAAAAAATTAAAGTAAAACGCATACTTGAATACACAAGTTCAGGAATGGGCTAATCTATTTCTTCAAGCTATCACATATTAGTCCATATATTTTTTCAATACAAGCCGTTAAGTGTTGCTTAAACAGCAGAGCCATATACTTGGCTTGTATTTTCAATTGTGTGTTTGGCTTTCCCTCCATTCCAGTGTACCCACTGAAGATTTCCTTTCCCATTAAAGATGCACGAAAATCCTGTACATATAAGTAGACTTTTAAAAACTGAGTCAACATATTTATATGGTAATTTCCTACTATAAAATTTAAGCTCTAATTTGAAAAGTTAACTTGTGCCATTCTGTCAAACAGGATTGTAGGAGAAGCTCGATGACGCTGCCGATGAACTGGGATTCCTCTATTTCTTTAAGTCTGTCTTTGCTCTCATTTTGAACTTCATTAAACATGCACAGAAACTCATCAGCTCTCTTTCTCAACTATGTTATCTCTTCCTGCATGTATAGAATTTGTATTATAATAAAACAAATAATCACATGTTTTTGCAGGACTAACAAATATGTTCTTAATTGGACTTTATAGAAAATGGAATAACTATATAAGATATAATGCATTATACGAGAGTCTTTAATTAAACAAACAAATTTGCTAAAGCTCATGAAAGTAGTAAAATTTTAAACTACTGCGATGATGATGGCATTTCCAGGCCTGATACTCTGCCAAAAATTTTCATTATTATCGACATGATTACAACTGGAATAGGCTTCTATTACTATCAACATCCTCTACTAGAACCCTAAGAAATTAGTAATTCAGCCACACACAATCACATATTAATGTACAGTTACATATACTACTGCTAAACAGATACTTTTTATGCTCATCACTTCAATTAGATAAGAAATGTAAAAATTAATAAAGCTACAAGACAGCGTAGACTTATCAGAAAATAGTAAAAGCGCAAAAAAGATTGTATATTCTGTAATTTCTCTGTAATTGATTATTCTTTTAGATAGTAAAGATTAGTCACTTATGTAATCACCAAATAATATTTATCAAAGTTAATCGAAAATATTTTACTAGACCCTCTATTTTGGGCCTGGTTGGAGCATCTCAAGTTCAAAATGGCAGGCTTTTTAGCTTTCTTTTGGGCTTCACTACAATGATAGCCTCATGTATTTTGATGCCACACTTCATAATTGAATGATTATAAAATTTATGTTGTATCATATACACAACTAAATTGAATATAAAGTCTTTCCAACTACAACATGTTTCTTTATTAAAAAGGAAAAACAGAACGGCTGTGTACATTACTTATATAAATTTTTGCCTTCTACATGCTCAGGAATATGTGTAAAGGCTAAAGCCATACAGCCAGTAAGGTTAATACCCGCTTTTATTTTAGCAAGGTAAAAGATGACACTTTAATCATGTTTCTAGGTTATATCAATATAAAACATATAGACAAGCACAAGCTTACTCAAAACAAAACATATAGATAAGCTAATATTGCATTAGAAAAAATATATAAAAGTGATATTTGGAGTAGTAGAAGAGTACCTGGCGTCGGAAACTCTACTGTCTGAATCTGTGTGATCATAGGCAAAGTTTTCTGTCTCATATGGAATGGTATCAAACTCTGAATGATAATAAGAATTGTTAGAAAAGGAACTGGTAGAACAAAAAAGTGTCGGCTCTACTACTTGGCAACCACAGGAAAGGGAACTTTCCACATCAGATATATCTATATCTTGTACCTGAGCATGTAAGGGTAAACAAAAGTAGGATGCTGCAAGAAACAAAAGTCAAGTAAAAAATAGCAGCAATTGTCCATACCAATACCAGTAGATGGCAGATAGTTATGTCTAACTGCAACATCATGTTATGAGTATCCTCATATCCTAACCTCACTATTATCTTAGCTATATAAAATAGATGTATATGTAAATAGGCCGTTACTGTGGTAGGTGAAGAGCATGACATGCATGACATTGGGGGAGGGAGTTGGACTTTGTTACCAGAAGAAGAGTAGCAAGTTTAGTGGAATTTAATTAGTTAGTGTATAAATAATAGTAATCAAGTGTTTGATAAATCTTAGATTGAAATATATTAGGAGAGGGATGGAATGCATGAGCTAATGAAAAATAGGGCCTACAAACCCCTAACTACCTTGTTAAGAGTCCTTCATTTCGTATTAGTTTCATGTTCTTCATGCCTCTTATACTCTATAACTTCTAATCAAACATATATGTTTCTTCCTGTCTAGATCTTGGAAAACAATCAAATACTATCAAACTTCATGACTTTCTGATTAGTTTACTTTTTTATAATCAAGGACCAGACTTAAATAGTATACTTTTAGAAATCTTAATAGCCATGCAGGATGGCCCTGGCTATAGGCGAGTAAGACTTCCGTCTAGGGCCTCCTACACTCAAGGGCCCAAAAATTATTAACTCCTTTAAGTAAATATAATATGATATTGAACTTTTTCTCATCATAGTAGATTCCCTTGTCAACGATTGAAGCAAAGCTATATGAGCTTTAAGAAATGTTTGGTTGCAGAACTAGAGAATACAGACTCTATCACTGATCAAAGATCTGAAAGACAATCCATATTCTACGCACATTGTTGCATGTTCATGTCCAGTGCCATTAGATACATTGTTGCTCTTAAACCCTCAAGAAATTAGATTGCATGTCGATTTATTTCTTGTAAACCAGTGAGCATCAGGTTATGGTTTAATATTTCCTACCAGGAAGGACTTGGGGGAATAAGGTATCCGAAAAGCGCTATACAGCCTATACTTACTTCCTCAACTTCTCTTAGAAGGCTTAATGAGGAAGATACAGAGCAAATACGGTAAACTCTACCCTGTGTTCTTAAAATTGTTTTCATTTACTACTTTTTACTTTTTAGTGGTTATGGTCTGCTAAAATCTTAAAATGAGTTACATGATAGGATTTATAAGACTACTAGTACTAGTATAGCTTTCTGGTTGAAACATTGTTACTTTGTTGTATTGACTGTTGATTGGATAATCATCTTTTTAATGAATAGTTGAGCTGTGAAATATAAAATTTGATAAGCTGAATCTTTATATTAACTAAAAATACATGGTTCAACCATGTTGTAACAAGTAACACATGTTCTTCAGGAAAAAAGAAAATAAAAGAAATACAACGACTGGTAGGATTTGCAGAACTAGACGACATTTTGATAAGAAAATTCTCAGTAATTTTCACAAACAGTTGTTGTGCAATATCAATTAAGTAGAGGTATCTCAAGATCGACACTTTCAGATCAACAATAGTTCGATAAACTTGCATTATTCAACTAAATCAACAACATTTAGACGAAAAATCAATCATTTGGAACAACACGAAGAACTTTAGATCAATAATATAGATAACACAAACATCCATACATATGAACAAAAAAGATAATTCAACAAAATCAGCCAACATATCAAATTGCACATTCAATAACATATATAAATTAACATATGTAACACAAGAGAGAGAATTACCTTAAACTCGATTCAAACCCTAAAGACCCAAATTGAACTCGAATGAAGCCCCAAACTTGAAACAGGTCCTAATTTCGAAATTAGCACTGAGAAAAAGAGAAAAATTGAATCAATTGAAAAAACCCTAAAATAAGGGTTCACATATGTGTAAGAAAGAAGATAGAGGGGAGTGCGGAGATGTGTGTGTAATAAAGAAGTAAGTGTGTGTTCACATACAGTGTGTGTATAGCAGGGAGGGAGGGAGAGAGATGGAGAGAGCACGAGGGAGAGGTAGAGAGAGAGATGTACACAAGAACTCGATGATATTTTTGGAACAAAACCCATGGCCCTTTTCAAGCTCTAAAGCCACTATTTAGGTCTAACCTTACCAATTTGAAGCTCGATTTGGTTCCTAATTAGATCCAATTTTAGTGTCGATTATATACTAGTTTCTAATTAAGGTTTACGAGAGGGAGTGGCAAGAAAAGAAAGAAAGAGAAGAGAGATGAGTGAGAGTCTTGGTGTTTGAGATGAAGTTGAGGTTCGAGAGAGAGAGGTGCCAGAGAGAGAGTCGGGCGTGCGAGTAAAGAGGGAAAGAGGGGAGATAGTTTTGGAAAGAGGGAAATGAAATTTGTGTAAAGGGGGAACAATTTTTTTTGTTAAAATTAAAGGGGGGAAAACTGTACTGAAATCAGGGAAAAAAGATAAGTAAATTTTTATTTTTTTTAAAAAGGCCATAGACAACAGTTAACAAAATTAACCGATGTCAAAGCTAAACGCATATATTTGGCCTTTTTAATTTCTGAACATAGACAACGCCTACTATATGAAACCGATGTCAGTATTCTTATTCAACATCACTTTTTTCTAAACCGATGTTAAACAGGATTTTAACATCGGGTGCATTACATGCCGATGTCTAAGCACCGATGTCGTATCAACTATTTCTAGTAGTGTATAGACTGGCCCCAGTTGAGATGAAGGAACTAGCTTCTCAACTGCAAGAGTTATTAGACAATGGAATGATAAGACCTGGTGTGTCTCCATGGGGAGCGCTAGTACTATTCGTAAAGAAAAAGGACGGCGGTATGAGATTATGCATAGACTATCGAGAATTGAATAAAATGACTATTAAGAATAGGTATCCTCTCCCCAGGATTGATGACCTATTCGACCAACTCAAGGGAGCTGTACATTTTTCCAAAATAGATTTGAGAACAGGATATCACCAGTTGAAAATCAAATCAGAAGATATACCGAAGACTGCTTTTCGCACTAGGTATGGACACTATGAATTCTTAGTCATGTCATTTGGGTTAACCAGTGCACCCGCAGCCTTTATGTATTTGATGAACAGAGTGTTCAAAAAGTACCTAGATATATGCGTGATAGTTTTTATAGATGATATTCTGATCTACTCAAATACAGATCAAGAACATGCTGAACATTTGAGGATAGTCTTAGAAATCTTGAAAAATGAGAAATTGTATGCCAAGTTCTCGAAGTGCGAGTTTTATTTAGGAGAAGTTTAGTTTTTAGGACATGTGGTGAGTAGCAAAGGAGTTTTAGTTGACCTTGCCAAAATAGAGGCGGTATCCTACTGGGAAAGGCCAACTACCCCAACAGAGGTTAGGAGTTTTGTTGGTTTAACAGGATATTACCGAAGATTCGTGCAAGACTTTTCTAAGATAGTTGGTCCACTAACTAGACTTACCCGGAAGACAGAAAAGTTTGTATGGACAGAGAAATGTGAGGAAAGCTTTCAGGAACTGAAAAGGAGGCCGGTGTCAGCATCAATGCTCGCTTTTCCTGATGGAAAGGGAGGATTTGTGATATACGGTGACGCATCGCTTAAGGGATTAGGATGTGTGCTTATGCAGCACATCAAAGTTATAGCGTATGCCTCTCGGCAATTGAAGGAGTATGAGAGCAGATACCCGATGCATGATCTAGAACTAGCAGCCATAGTGTTTGCCCTGAAAATTTGGAGAAACTACCTATACAGAGGGAAATGCGAGATATACACAGACCATAAAAGCCTCAAATATATTTTCACTCAGAAGGAACTGAACATGAGACATAGGAGATGGTTAGAGTTGATAAAGGACTACGACTGTGAAATTTTCTATCACTCGGGTAAAGCCAATGTGGTGGATGACGCCCTTAGTAGGAAGGAAAGACTCAAGATGATAATGACATCAGAGGAGTTAATTAAAGAATTTGAGAAAATGGAAATCGACGTAAGAATGACCGGTAAAGGAACGGAAGGATTATTTGAGATTAAGCTAGTACCGGAGCTGACTGAAAAGATACGAGTATGTCAGGAAAAGAAGATAAGTGAAGAAAGACGAACATTGACCGGTGAAGAAGTGAGATGTGAGAAGGAAGAGAAAGGGATCATGAGGTATGCGTCCCGAATTTGGTTTCCAAATGTGCAAGAGTTAAAGGATGAGCTGTTGCACGAAGGGCACAGCTCCAGATATTCAATCCACCCAAGAAGTATGAAGATGTACCGTGACCTTAAGGAATATTATTGGTGGCCTAACATGAAGAGAAGTAGCAGAGTGGGTCAGCAAGTGCTTGACATGCCAAAAAGTGAAGGCTGAACATCAGCGACCGTGGACTATTACGGCCCCTGGAAATTCCGAAATGGAAATGGGAGCATATAGCCATGGATTTTGTGACAGGCCTATCAAGAACAAAGACCAATCACGACGCCATATGGGTTATCATAGATAGATTGACCAAGTCCGCACACTTCCTACCAATCAATGAAAGGTACACCGTAGACAAGTTGGTGGACATTTAATTGAAGGAAATTGTAGCGAGACACAACGTTCCTGTAGCCATAGTGTCAGATAGAGACCCAAGATTTAATTCCCAATTTTGAAGAAGCGTCCAGGAATGCGTAGGCACCATATTAAACATGAGTACTGCTTACCACCCCCCAAACTGATAGGCAAAGCGAAAGGACTATTCAGACCCTAGAAGATATGCTACGAGTATATGCCATTGATTTCAAAGGAAATTGGGATGATCACTTACCCCTGATCGAATTTGCTTACAACAATAGCTATCACGCCAGCATAGGAATGCCTCCATATGAAGCTCTTTACGGAAGGAGATGTCGCTCTCCCCTATGTTGGGATGAAGTTGGAGAACACAAGATATTAGGGCCAGAGTTAGTCCAACAGACCAGGGAAATGGCGAGACTCGTCAGGAAAATACTGGTAGAAGCTCAGAACGGACAAAAGAAGTACGCCGACCAGACCAGGAAGGATAGGGAATATGAAGTAGGAGAGTCTGTTCTATTGAAGGTATCTCCATGGAAAGGAGTGATGAGATTTGGGAAGAAAGGGAAGCTGATTCCCAGATTCATAGGACTCTTTGAAATTTTGAGAAGAATAGGACCTCTAACTTACGAGCTCGCCTTGCCTCCTAATCTACAACAAGTGCACAACGTGTTCCATGTGTCCATGTTAGGGAAGTACCATGCAGATGCATGACATGTAATAGAATACGAGCATGTAGATTTACAACCAGACCTGACCTACATCGAGTAGCCAATAAGGATAATGGACCGAAAAGAACAAGTGTTGAGGAACAAGACTGTGAAGCTGGTTAGAATCTTGTGGAGGAATCAAAATGTCGAAGATTTAACTTGAGAACTTGAAGATGCAATGAGGAATAGATACCCCCACTTATTTTCCAATTGATTCCGGGACGGAATCCTTGTTAGAGGGGAAGACTGTAATAACTCGAATTTTTGAGACCTTGTAAAACGTTTAATGAATGGTAACCCTGACGGATGGGAAAAACTTTTGAGCCCACACTATGTAGTGCATGGGAAAATGAGTTTCGGAGTTGATATTATGATTATACGTACCAAATGAGTGTATATAAACGCTATTAGTTTTTGAAGAAAACGATTTGAAAAACGGCCATATTTACGACTCATCAAGGATTACAGGAATCACAATATAATTAAAAGATTAAAACCCTACGGATTTATATCCAAGTAGGATAATTCAAAACATAAGAAATAAATATAAAAGGAATTACGTCGCGAACCATTTACGAGTAAGTATTACGAAAACGTTTAAGCGACCGAGCGAACGCGTAAATGATTAAATAAACGTAACGCACTAACTAACCATGGTAAGAAAGTAACCATGGTTACTTTATCAAATAGTGAGCTAAATATAGGATGATTAAGAAAGGCTAATCAAATAGTGTGCTAAGGAAGCTAGAACATGTAGCTTAGCTTGTAAACTAGGAAGCTACTTAAGATATGTCCATGGATTTAGCAACAAGGAATAAACCTAGGATTCTATACTAGGAGAATATCAATCAATACAAAGATATCACCAATCCCATTTCCTAGAAGCAACCAAAGGAAGCAAGCATAAAACTCCCCCCCCCCCATTCATTCTTCCATTCGGCCTTCTTCATCAAAGGGAGAAATTTAAAATCAAATCTCAAGTTCTAGCCAAGGTTAAATCCTCCTATTAATTCTAAAGCTTCCTAACAACCAAACTAAGGTAAGATAATTCTTTGATCTCTTTTATCAAGGTTTGATGGGTGAAATAAAATCAAGAAAGTTACTAGTGAATAGTATGAATAGTAACTCTTCTTTGGTTTCTTGATTTCAATGGTGGTTTTAGGTTCCAAAAATCATACCAAGCACTTCCAAGACTCCACCATCCTCACGAACACATCTCAAGATTTCGAGAAAGGTAAAAATCTTTGGCCCAACTTTATTTAAGATTCAATTTCAAGATCCATTTAGTATGTAGTTGCAAACCTAGTTTTAGAAGTGATATTGTTGAAATCTTGATGATTTGGCTAAGTAAATTTAAGGTTGATTGTTGTTGCCTCAAGAACATGATGTTCTTGAGAGGATTTAGTGTGTTGATAATGATATGATGATTTTTGATGGTAGTATAAAGATTTAGGGCGTAAACGAAACTCCGATCATACACGTAATCTCGTTAAAACAAACAAAACGTAACTTTAAGTTTCTGCAGAAATTCCCGAAGGTGTAAACTGTAGTTTCTTAAAAAATAACCCATTATTATGATAGAAAATGTTATAAGGATCATTTAAGCACTTGAATCGCTTGATTCCGATTTACGGATCAAAAGTTATGGTTATTTTACTAAGTGATTTACGCGATAAAAACTGCTACAAATTACGAACTTTGAAAATATAAAGGATCAACTTAAGAATGTTCATAAATCATGAAATTTTTAGTATTAATTTGATTTTCCTAACTTCCATAAAAATTTCAAGTGAAAATAATGATTTTTCAATTTTATAAAAATATCTGAGCCGAGACCGCGCGATTAGAAACCGTAGAATCCATAAGCGGAGCCGACGACGAAAATGAACTTAAGATACTTAGAAAAATGAAGCGGCCATGATGTGAATAAGGACTTAAAGGAATAATAAGGGTAGTATAAGTTGAGAGGGTGCATAATAAGTAACGTATGAGTGCGAGTCGCCATAAATTAGAACGGGACCTAACAAAACGAATTGTGTTTATGATTATAGATTTCTGAGCGGAACCTAGAGCATCCTCCATCTCGAGATACCCAGGAAAGTTTACAAACCCAACTTCATTTACTGTTGTGTTGTGAAAGGATTGTTTTATTATCATTGTATAAATACCATGCTTGCCATGATACGTAGTAATTGAACTTTTCGCATAATGTAGCGATGTTGTACGATAAGCATATATCGTAAAATATTTAACTCCGCTTTAAGCGTGACGTATGATTATAAGACCGAAAGTCGGTCAGGATTTTAAGATGAAAACCCGGGAATCATTCCGGTGATATTATAGGACGATTACAAGTCCATAATAGTACGTTTTAAAGGGACTCAACGTCCACTTACGAAACATTAAAATACCTCAAACTTTTATTAAACGATTTCCTAACAATCATATTCCCTCAACTATATTTTATTGTTCGAGTAATAAATATTATATACCTATTCCTTTATTATGGGAGAATTATACTCTAATGATTATTTATTTCAAACACGATTAAACATTAAAGATTATTAATTACGTAGACATAAACTAGTTGAGGAATATTATTTTAAATATTCTTTTAGAAAGTAAACTCATTCGAGGTTTAATTATTTATCGATTATCATTTAATTATTTATTATTCATTAAAGGGTTTATTTATGATTTAAAAATCATAGATCCTGATTTAAAATACTTTCTGATTTTCAAAAAATCATTCGAATAATTTCAGATCGTCAGAAAATATTATCTCGACTTATATTGAATATTTTGAATATAGTTTTAAAGAGAAACTCCCCCCTTATTTAATTATCCATTGACAACGGTCAACTCACATCCCTAGTACTTCCTCCGAAAACTTTCGGAAGTACATATATATATATATATATGAAGTAAAGTTGTGCCTATCAACAAGCAAAACTCTTGGGGGAACTTCAATGTGGTTCGAGTTCTCGAGATATGATAAGATCTCCTAAAGGACAAGGGAGGGGTAGGATCCAAGTACTTCGTGTATTGGATAGACTACTGGTACCGTAGGAGACGGTACAACATGTACCTAAGGACCTGCGAAGTGTGTGTATACCTAAAATGAGGACACATAGCCCGTATGCGGCAACGATGATAACCGGGATACGAAGGTGTCGTCCTTCTACTAGTAGAAAAGGTTACCTTTATCGCAGTACGACTGATCATCGTATGCGGTGGCTCCAACGAATGTCCTATTCTTCCAATTGAAATTGTAATGCAGTACCGTAACCCAAGCCTAGGTGCTGGGTTTACTATTAAGGTATTCGCAGGATAATAAAATCCCTTAAAGAATTTTTTTCATAAGAAGATGTGTGTCACCAAGGAAAACTATTTTCGAATAAAACATAATTATCATATATGATGTTTTACGTAAGTTTATCATACAGTCATTTTCATACTGTACATTATTATGCTGGGCATTATAGATCACACTTGTTTTCTTAAATTGACACAATACAACAGTGAATCAAGATGCCTACCATGAGAACCACAGCCAGGAAATGGGTAGGAAATGGCCAGCTGTTCCGTAGATTGTTTGGTGCTGTACCACAGGTAGTCCGAATAAGCTGGATTGGTTTTCAGTTGTTTTTAGTTCGGCTTATTTATAAGTATGACTTATGTAAGGTAATAAACAAGAAACGTATATTTCACCGACGGGCTAGCCTTACTTAAAGGTTACTCCCCGGTAAGACTTAACTACTTTTAGGTTGTAATAATTATCACTTTATGGTTGAATTACTCTAGCTATGAATGGTTCGTTTCCAAGACAATAACCTGTAAGTGTGTGTGTGTGTGTGTGTGATAAGTGTGGGGTCGTAAAGTGTGTGTATTTATATACTGTAGTGTGAGGTATGTGGTTGTAGTAGTTTAGATGGCGTGGCCTCCGAGATTCCTGACCCCGGATTTTGGGGTGCCACAAAAACGATCTGATTGGATAACGTTTTGGATAAACATCATCCTGATTTAGATAAGCATCAAAAGTTTTGGATAACTATAAAGACGGGGCTTTTTATAAAACGCTTTGTACGAAGATAATGCTATCGAATTGGTTATCGTATCAAAAAATTTATACTGGGTCGTGCACGGGTCAAACCGTAGACCGGATCGAAAAAGTCAAAACACGGAAAATGTCTAGAATTATCAGATTAGGTTAGGAAGGAGTTTTTCGAAGAGTTTCGGGTTGTAAAAACGTAAAAATGGTTGAAATTGGGCGATTCCCAGCTTTATAAAGTTTTGTAATTATTCAGAAAATAATTAATAAATTCATAAATTAATGTAAAATCATATAACACTCCAAAAATTACCAGAAAAATACCTTAATTATATATATTTTATTCTGGACATAATAAAATTAACATACTTATACTTTACCATATATAAACATCCACAGATCAACACCAATCATTGGATAATTCACCAAAAATCACATAATAATCACATAATAATTATTTATTGATAGAAACAATTACACGTAATGTCCTGGATATTACATGGTATGGTGTATTGATGGTACACCAAGCTTGTATGGACTATACATGGATTTAGGACGGATCTCAATTTTTGACCCACGTGAAGCCTTTAAGGTGGTGAAGCCCTAATTTAGCCTACATAATTCCCTTTGGGTGGTAATGTTTAGCTTATGTAAGAAAATACATATATTTATTGGATGAGTCTGTGAGGACACAAGACTTCTGGATTATGTTCATATGGGTATATGAACCCCCTTGGATAGATTCATATAAAAGTATGAATCTCTGAATGGGGAGAAAATCCCTTTCAACGGGTGCACGTCGACCTCAAGGAAACTGAGTGATTGTAGATCCTGTGAAGTCTTGCATAAATACAGATCGGAATAGAGTGCAAGGACCTTGCACAAAGAAAGGAATGGTAAACCTATAGAAATATGGGTTCTGGTTGGGGTGTGAACCCCGTGATAAACCTTTAGAAAAATGGGTTTTGGTTGAGGTGTGAACCTCGGAGTTGGCTAGTGTAAGTGATCCTAGGAGCATAGAGACATGCTACAAATGTCCATGTACCGCTATCATATTAATACCTTTGTGATACTGTTTAATATATTATATGTGTGCGAAGATAAGAGTAACTTGAGTATTAGATTGTGATAAGCATGTGTAAAATTATCTCACAAGTTCAGGTATTAGTATGGTAATTAGTGTTGATAAATAAAAATTGCCTTTGCATGTGATGGTGAGTAGGTAGACTTAGGTTTCATGTTATAGTTAGATACTTTGTATTTACCACTAGATTTCTCACGACCCAAATTAACTAATTTAAATAAAAACTATTCATTGACATGCATAATTTAAACAGAGTTAAATTTACATAAATCCAAGATCGCTTCGGTTTAGTGTTTGAACAACCCAACTACTTACTATTACAATCAAAACAAAATATTACATCATTCCGCCCAGTATGGGCTCACTAAACTACCTGAGCTCACATATGGTACATCAAATACTTCTCGGAAAGTCCACTGGTTGACTTACGCACTGTCTGCTTCGTCCTAACCATACTCGCTAGTTGTAATATCATGGGTAAAAAAGCAAGCAGTGAGCCAATGCTCAGCAAGTACCAATACTAAAAGAAATAATCATCAAGGTATGTCATTTCACATTTAAAAGGATATGAATGGCATCATTATATTATAAAAACATTTGAAAAAGCAACTTTTAATCAAACACTCATTTTATGACGCTACGGATTACAGCCGGTGATCAGCCGCGAAGTAATCCCGAACCTCGCCGGGTTCTAACAAATTTTATTGGATTCGAGGCTACCTGTAAGCCTATTATAAAAGTGAAAGGGACTTGCGTTTTAGTACAATTCACTAATTCTCAAGAAAACATTTTTTTTGTTTGAAAAGCAATTATCTTTTATAAAACAGATGCCAAAGAGAATTTACAAGGATTCTAAGCAATAGAATTATAATTCAAGGATGAGTATCAAGGATTCAACAACCAAGGAAGAAAGTATTGAAAGAGTTATAACAGTAATCAACTAAGGTAAGGGTGTCTAGTATCGAATGTAGTTCATGACGTATATCCAATTACAAAGTTAGGGTATGATAATAAAGGGTTATCTAACAAATGAAGTTCAAGGAATTCGAAATATAAGCAATTGTCAATATAGGAAATTATCGAAGTATGCTAAAAATCAAGTTCAAGGTATTCAAGAAAATTAATCAACAAAGCATGAAATAGACAATTCGGAGATAAGTTTGACTAAAGAAAGCTTGAAAATATTCTCACAAGGTTCAATATATGTAACGTCTGAGAAATATTATGTAAATATTTTTATCAATAAATAATTATTATGTGATTTTATGTGCATTTTAGTGAATTATTTGATGATTGATAATAATATTTGGATGTTTATTTCTGATAAAATTGAGATATTTTAATTTCCAATTATCTAGGATTAAATCTAGATAATTTTGATATTTTTCTGGTAATTTTTGGATTATCTTTTTATTTTATAAGGATTTATAGAATTAATAATGATTATTTCACGTAATTATAAAAAAATTACTTTTTAGAACCAGTAATCGTCCCACTTCAATCGTTTTTGCATTTTTACAACCTGAAACTCTTCCGAAAACTCCTTCCTAACCTAATATGATAATTCTGAATATTTTCTGTGTTTTGACTTTCTCGATCCGGGGTACGGTTTAACCTGTACGAGTCCCGCGTGAAATTTACGATACGTAAATCATTGTATGGATCGATAAAAATCCGTATTCCCAAAAGGCGGGATATTATTATCTCATTTTCGTATAAATTATTTTATAAGAGTCTCTCTTTTGATAATTATCCAAATTTGGTATTAAAATTGTATCGTCTTTTTAGTTACTTAGCGGCGAAGTAACCTATTTTCGGAACCCATCTGTAAATGTAATTATCGAATTATTAAATAAATAAAATATATGATGGGTCTATCGACTATGTGTTGTTGTATTATTAATTGTTTGTGATTTGTTGGACGCGAAAATTAGTTTTATAATTAATTATCGAGCTGTATGAATTTAATTCATTTTTAAAGTAATTTTATTGCATATTTATTCTTATAAATGTTTAAATTGTTTCTAAAATTATTTTTGTTATTCTATATTTTTATTTATTATTTTTAGGAATTTATAAAATTTAGAAATCAATATTTTATTGATTAATTATTTTTAAATAATTTTTTGAATTGCACTTAACTGTAAAATCAGTATTTAATTCCAAAATATTCCAAAAATCATGAAAATTATATTTTATTAACGTTTAAATATTTCGAGAATTTTAAAAATTATTTCGGCAATTTTCTGACTTTATTTACTAGTACACTTGTTCGTTAATTCATTAAACTACGGGTCAGATACGTGTTCCAAAAATGATTTTTTTAAAAATTTGAAAATGTTTTATTATTAGTTTAAATTTATTCCGAAAAGTTTAAAACTAATTTTCGTATTATTACGGGTTATTGTTACCCGTAAATTAATTTTTAAAAACAATACTCGCGGTACGAATCAGGACAATAACGCAAAATAAATAATTAAGTAAATACATAAATAACAGGGGCTATTCCCCCTGTTCCCCTCTTTTTTTGACTTGATTCTTATTTCTTCCCTCAATCAATCTCTCTCAGCCTCGAATCTCCTCTTTCTCTCCCTTATTCCTTTGATTCTCTCGTTCTCTTCTTATTTCCTCGCTGTTTCTCCCCCTTACCGTCGCCTGGGTTGGGTTTTTCCGGCTTATTGTTCGGTAATAACTCCGACTTGATACCCTGTCTGTTTTCTTCGACCGCCGCCCCAGTTCAACCACCGCCGCATCCGTTATTCCGGCGAGACGGGTGGCGCATGTTGACCCGTGTGCGTGCGTGTCTCCTGCGTGTATATATATATATATGTGTTGTATATATGTGTGTGTGTGTGTGTTCGTGTGTGTATCTCTCTGTGTGTGTACCTGTGTTGTGGTGTGTTCGGGTGTGTGTGTGCTGTGTTTTTCCGGTTCCTGCTCTGTTTTTCCGGCCGTCCCTTTTCCTTTTTCCGTTTGCGTGATGGTGTTCTCTGATTATACGCGCGTTTGTTGCTGTTGGTTGGGATTTTATTAATATTTTATTAGTTTTATGCAGGAAATCCTTTGAATAATATTCATGAAATAAAAATGAATTTCGTGCAAGAAATTATATATTTAATCGGTGAGGTTCGTATGGAAACCCGAAATTTATCGGGTATCGATGAACTTTACCGCCGTCGACGATGAGCCTCGGCGAGCCGACGGTGGGCAATGATGATTTTTATCTGAGTCCTACATTTATTATTTAAATAAAATTAGTTCGGTAAAAATTAATTGTGAAACGAAAAAAACAAACAAAAATGTAAAAGTACGGATGATAATAATAAATAATTGAAATTGTAATGGTGTTTGGGATTGAAAATTGGATTGGATGTTGTTGCTGTTGACTGTGATAGACGTCGAATTGTTCGACGGGTAGGCCGATAAACAAAGGAGACACTGCCCGATTTTCGGGAAACTGATTCCAAAAATACGGAAACATAACCTATAATTATCGGAGACGTTGAATAACCATATATATAGTTATATTATATGAACTTAAGTGCGATTGAGAAAAAACAATTTACAAATAGTCGATTGCCCTGTTTTTCAAAACGACGAATATATGTATTTTCCGAAAGTAAATACCGAACCGAGTTTCGAAGATGTGAACCATAATTGCTATGTGTATTTCAATAATACATATAAATATGAGTTCGATTATGAAATCGTATGGGTAGAATAGGATAGCGATTTGATTTGAAGCTTAAGCGGTTATCTGAATTAGGGCATTTCAACCTTGTAGGTTCTAGTCGGAAGACCCGAGATTTGACATGGGACTATGAGTGATCTAGCGATTAGATGTCGAGGTTAACGATGATCCAATTGAAGGGCCTGAATGTTGGGATCGTATCCAGAATGGGATAGTAGTTTGATGATAAAGCCGAACGATCAAGTCGAATCAAAGTCAACTAGTAATAGCGATTAAAGCTCATTGAGGCAAGTATTCCTGATTTTTCTTTTAAAATACTTCAAATATTCATTCGTTCCTATTCTAAGTTCAGAATAGTTAAATGTTTTACATTTCGCTGCAATTACTCTTATTATGCATGTTCTTTTCATTATTTTTCCTATAATTCGATTGCTCCCTTGAGCAAATACCCATTCTTTCGGGTTATTTGCAGAGCCTGAATTGGGATGTTTTGAATTCAAAATTATTTGACATCAAAACACTCTACGGGCTGGATGTTTACTGTAAGGGCCAGTGATGAGCTGGATCCTGTGGGCCGGGGATGGACCGGACCCTTAGGCAATAGAGCCTAGGTACCTGAATAGATCTATACGGTTGGGTATAGATCTACACTGTATCCTGACTGATCAGCAGGATATAAGTGTGAACTAGTGTCCAGTCTAATTTTTTGTTGATCGCCATTAACGGCATTCTCTCTCGAAAGGTTTTATGATTCCAAAACCAGACAAAACCCTGATTCAAGAGATGAATCTGGGAATCGTTTGTCGCTTTTAGATTTATAATCGAAGGTTGGTGATAGCCAACGTTTACTCGCTCAACTCACTCAAATAAATAGAATTGTTTAAAATTGTTTTAAGATTTTGTCCGGAAATTTTTCTTTTGGTATTAATGCTTGAAACTCAAATTATATACTTGCTGCACATTTTTGGCTCACTCTTGCTTTGTAAATTCTTATTTCTGCTAGAAACAGATAAGGATAAAAGTGAATAGCTTTGATAGACAGCAGAAGTTAGAGAAATCTTCGCTGCGAGAGGTTGAAGAAGTTAGAAGAATATGACAAGAGCATTAGTTCAAAGGTATTTGCACTTGTATTCTAGTTGTTGTGAGTTGTAGAAGGTTAGATTCTTGTTTCATACCATAACTTGTAAACGATCCGGATTCAAGGGGTTATTTGTTTATTATTTTATTTTATGATTGTTTAGTGACACCAAATCTTGACCCCAGATTTGGGTTGTTACAATATATATATATATATATATATATATATATATATATCCAAGGCTATCGACACAAGTATATTCATTTCGAAGGCAAAACGTTGGAATAAGTTAAAAGCAAGTAAACTTGCCTTTCACAAGATCCTAACAACAAAAGTGACTTGGAGCTTCCCTACTGGACTTTGACGGCAAAAGTCTTTACTCCTTATCCACTTGAACCTACATATATAATATAACCTCATTACTAAGGATAATTTACTCAAACTCTCGAATGACTTCCTAGCCTTACTTATGCACATATTCGACTCAAATGCAGCATATATGCGACCTTTACACTTGAGTATCTTATAAGAATGCATAATGATTGATATATAATACTTATATACTTCTGAAATATCTCATCATAGCTACTCTTATAGAAATCTACCATTTTTAATGCAAATAATCACATAAGTATTTCATACTATGTTCATCCTCCTTCAAACAACTTGATTATCATAATACTACAAGTTATATCTCAATTCCTTGTTCCTTACTGCTACATTATCCTTATTATACCTATTTTAACTTAAATTAGGCTAAAGAACACTTAGGACTAACCTTTGACACACTTGATTCTTTTTGACAACTTACTTAGTCGAGAATTACAACCATTCTGCACAAAACACAAAGATTCAACTATTCTATCCATTAATATTTTAAGCCTTCACTTCTTATTGAATTTCCCAACACTCAACATATATATCTAACTCCTGGACTTGATCTTGCATCAAGGCCTTACCTAGGCCTCACACACGACTCTATTAAACTTGCACTTAGCACATAATGACACTCCTTTGGCACCAATGTAGTGACTTAACTGATTTATATCTAAACACTTAGGCCCTTCAAGCAAAACTAACTTTCTTAGACTCTATACACCTAATGAAAACTCTCGGAATTGGTTTTACACAAAGGCCTTACTTAGGCCTCATAGGGCACACTAATACATTTGCCTTTCCTAGCTGGACCGTAAAGCAGAAACTGCTCTACTTCTCCCAATTCTAACAGACCCTAATTCGAGTGTAAACCACTTGAAATTACTTAGGATACTCTCACAAGACTTCCTTGAGTCTATACTGTCCAAGGAACACCAAGGCCTACTCAATGACAAACTCAATCTAACTCAAACTTCCCTTGTTACCAAAACAGTCCCATATTTTGCACCATTGACTTCTACACTCAATGCACCTTCCTAAAATGATCGTTCCTTTTGATCTTTGACCTCAGAACTATCATACCTCCTATAAGGATCCTGTTTAGCCTCATCTTTCCCCAAGGCCTAGTCCATGACATCAATATATACTCAATACAAGTCACTTGACCAAAATTGTCCCCCTGCTGAACTGCACTCGGGCTTTTACTTGTGCACCTATCAAAAATCATGCAATTTCTAAATCTATGACTTCTGAACTCGAACTGAAACCAAGTCCCATCTTTAAAAAGCTCAGGCCTTGCAAGGCCTCTCCAATGACACACTCAAAACCTCTTGACCATTCGACTACGACTCAAATTCCTATTTCTCCATTACTACTCCTTCCACCTTAACTCCCATCCATAAACCAATACCAATAGCAAAGATTATCTAGATCTCTTATCCTAACAAGATTATACTCCTTATCAACTTATTATTCTAGATCATTTTTACTCTAAAATACCTAAGGTCGAACCATACATGAACATATAGCACACATTGCATCTATTTACCATTTTCGAAATCATAGGCATCAAATAGATCTTAATTTCCAAAAATACCTCATGTTATATACTGAATAAATTCACTTAGCAAGGCATCATAGTTTAGTCTAGCTAATCATGACTTATTTAGCACATTCAATTCAAATTATAGCCTGGATCCCCCTAGGTTTTAACATATGATCACCACAACACTCAATCATCATAATTTGGAATATACAAATAGATTATCTCATAAAAAACTCAGTTTGCACATAATGGTAATACCAAATAATTAAGCCTAGTACTTAACCTATCTTATCATATCAAAATAACATATATATCTTAACATGCATGACCAAAACAAGGACATTGTTATAGGTTTCTTACAAATGATCATGAAATCGACTATATTGGCATGAGAATCACTAATCTCTATCAATTATCATGATGACACTAACATGCAAGGGCTGATCAAGGATGATTATTTGACATGCAAGGGATTTATGCAAGTTTCTTATCAAAAGTCAAGCTTAACACTAAGGAAATGATCCATGCAACGTGAACTCATCCATTCTGCTCTTTTTAAGCAATGGTCGAATGGATGGAGTGAAATGATCGTGGTTTCGTGAGTGAAACACTCAACTACAATCATTCACACCCCATTGATACTATAACTCTTATTTAGACCTTAAGTCCATAAGAACCAAGGACCTTCACTTGAGATTTTGAGCTAAACACTTACATGCAACACGTTTTTATAAACCTCCTAGCATGAAACCTCAAAGTAATGCATGAACATGATATGAGAGGATTATTTACACTAGGTTCTTGAAGAAAAGGATGAAAATTGAAGGTGTATGGATGTGTTTGGAAGGGTTCGGCCGAGAGAGAGGTTGGAGAGGAGATGGAGTGAAAATGTGATGGAGTGATTAAGTGGAAATGGTGAGAATGATCACTGTCACCTAACCATGTGGCTTTATTTGTTGTTATTATGCTAGTAGAGTTTAATTTGACTCTTTTGCCCTCAAGTTTTCTTGTAGTAAATTTGCATGCAAGGGCTTTGGGGTCAATTGGTTAATGGAAGAGTGTTAGCAGGGTATGATTTGACATTAATGCCCCTCCACTCACATGTGACTTTGCATGCATGCAAGGCCATTCTAGTAATATCATAATTATTATTCTAGATTTTCATATTGATTCTTAAGGATCCATTTTTTATAAATACAAATAGAATTCCATAAATTGCAAAAATAATATCATGGAATAGCTCAATTGAATACAACTTCCTCCAAAATAATAATATTCATAGTATTTTATTATACTAATCACACAAGCACATATTTACATATATAATCCTTTATTATTTTATAAATAATTATATATTCCTATAAATCTAAATAAAGACAAAGTAAAATACCAGTTATAACAAGATTTACTAGTGTACAATGGTACCCCAGGTGGGAACTCTAACTTAGGGTTGAGGGAATTTAAATGACTAGTAATACCTTAAATAACCAAGTAAAAGGTATGATACATTAGTATGGTTCTAATAAGTAAATAAAACTCAAGTTAAACATAGGAAAGAAGTACCTTGGTAAAATTACTAAGTAAGAAGAATTCTTGCAAAGTGAATTTTTAGAAGCGGTACGTCAGAGGCAATGTACCCCGGATTTTGAATGTAAAAGATGGGAGTTAAGAGAATGAATGGATGATCAAATTTAGTTATGTAAGAAGAGCATTAGGTTGATAAGTTAAGTTAAGACAGCGAAAAATGGTTAACTTAAATTAGAAGGTTTAGGGATAAAAGATTTGTCTCCCTGGTAGTGATAGGTCCCAGTCAAAGTTATGAAAGTTATCTTATTTAGGTTAAGATAAACCTGAAATTATATTTCATAATCTTCATATCCCCTCCCTGCAATAACTACTGCTGATAATATACTAGGTTCATAAATAACTGCCCATTACTAGAACATGGCTAGTAATTGACTTAACTGCTCTAACCCACTACTCGTGATGCTGATAATACAAATACTATCCACTACTAAACAAAAATAAAATGTTGCTTTAAGGAAGGTACTTAGGATTTGGAGTCCGTACTCTAGTTGAACGTCGCAGCTCTCCTGGACCAGTTGTTGAGCTAGATGAGTACCTATCATTACCCACCTCTGGAACATCAACCTTGTCCTCAAGGTTCAGAATTTTCTTATGTAAAAAGGCAGTGTCCTCCCATGTGGCATCATCTGATGACAGTCCTTTCCACTTAACCAGACTTTCATGTAGGTTGTGTCCCCCTTTACAGACCTGCCTGGTGTTTAAGATGGACTCTGGCTCAGTGACAATTAATCCATCTTCATCTAATGGAGGTAGCTCGGAACTGGTTGCTGCAATTCCAACGCATTTTTTTAAAGCGGAAACATGAAATATAGGATGAATTCGGGAGGCAGCTGGCAGATTTAGTCGATATGCAACAGGACCGTCACATTCAGTGACCTGGTATGGACCATAAAACTTGCAGGCAAGTTTCTGATACGCACGACAAAACACTGTCTGTTGTCGGTAAGGATGCAGGCGTAGAAACACATAATCTCCAACAGTAAACACAACATCTCGCCTATGTTTATCTGCCAATTGTTTCATGCGATTATTAGCAGCATGCAAGGTAAACTTGAGTTGGTGAAGTATATCATCCCTGGTACGTAAGGTCTGATCAACCTCATTGACAGGAGAATCACCTACATTGTAACATGGTATAGAATGCGGCAAGCGACCATAAAGGGCTTCGAATGGTGTCATACCAATAGAACTGTGAAAAGTAGAATTATACCAGTATTCCTCCCAAGCTAAAAAAGACAACCAAGAACGAGGCTTCTGAAAGGCAAAACAACGCAAATATTGTTCAAGTATGCGATTCACCACTTCGGTTTGCCCGTCCGTTTGTGGATGGTAGGCTGAACTTAATTGAAGTTTGACATCGGACATTTTAAAGAACTCTTGCCAAAAATGACTTATAAAGATAGGATCACGATCACTGATTATGGAACGGGGCATACCATGTAATTTCACCACACCTTCAAGGAAGTGTTGTGCTACTGACTTAGCTATGTACGGATGCGCAAGAGGTACAAAATGAGCGTACTCAGTAAGGCGATCCACAACAACCATTATAACACTTTTTCCGGCTGAGGCGGGAAGTCCATCTATAAAATCCATACTAATATCATCACAAACGCGGCACGGAACCGGGAGAGGTTGAAGAAGACCAGCCGGGGACAAAATATCTGATTTGTTACGCTGACAAATCGAACAAGCTGCCACAAACTCTTGAATTTTCTGACGCATTAACGGCCAATAAAAAATCTGAGCAATGCATTTATAAGTTCTCAAAACACCAGAATGACCACCATACACGGTATTGTGAAATTCACGTAGAATACGACTGATAATTGGAGAATCAGGGGCAATGATCACCCTACTTTTGTAATAAAGTAGACCATTTTTCCAAGTGTAAGGATTACCGGGGTTTTGTGTAGCAAGGTCACCAAGCTTGATCAAGTATGGGCTGGTTGAAATTTCAGCTTTAATTTCTTCCCAAATAGAAGACTCTGGGACATACAAGCTGTGAATATTTGGGCCTGGAAGCCTTGACAGTGCATCAGCTGCAGAATTCTCTTTTCCAGGCTTGTAAAAAATTTCATAATCATAACCCAACAGCTTTGAAACCCACTTTTGTTGTTCTGGAGTACCAATTTGCTGCTCCAACAGATATTTCAAGCTTCGTTGATCGGTTTGAATGTAAAATTTATGCCCCAACAGATATGGTCTCCATGTACGGATGGCCTCAACAATTGCTAACATCTCTTTTGCATAGATGGACCAAGATTTCTTTGAAATTCCAATTGCACGACTCATGAATGCTACAGGCCGTTGTTGTTGACTTAAAACTGCACCAATACCGAAATCACAAGCATCAGATTCAATAAAAAATGGCTCTTCAAAATTAGGCATTGCTAGTGTAGGAGTATTAGCCATTGCACTCTTCAGCTTAATAAAAGCAGATTCAGCATCGTGTGTCCATGAAAATTTATCCTTGCGCAACAGATTGGTTAGTGGTTGTGCTATAATTCCGTAATTACGAAGAAATTTTCTATAGTACCCCGTCAAACCAAGAAATCCTCGCAACTTGGTAATATTAGAAGGTGGTGGCCAGTCAATCATAACTTTAATTTTTGATTGATCAACCTGCACTCCGTCCGAGGTTACAAAATATTCTACTTCTTGTTTCCCAAAAGCACATTTACTACGATTTACAAAAAACTGGTTATCCTGTAGAATCTCCAACGTGGCACGAACATGCTTTAAGTGATCAGACCAGTTTTTGCTATATATTAAAATATCATCAAAAAATACCAAGATGAATTTACGAAGATAAGGACGAAAAACTGCATTCAGAAGTGCTTGAAACGTGGAAGGAGCATTGCATAATCCGAAAGCCATGACAAGATATTCGTAGTGCCCATTGTCTGTACGAAACGCAGTTTTATAGATCTCATGTGGGTTTACACGTACCTGGTGGTAGCCTGCGCGGAGGTCTAATTTTGTGAAATAATTTGCACCATGCAACTCATCCAACATATCATCAACGGTTGGAATTGGAAATCGATCCTTCACTGTCACTGCATTAAGAGCTCTATAATCCGTACAAAACCTCCAAGATCCATCCTTTTTTTTTAACTAGAAGGACAGGTGAAGAATATGGACTAGTGCTAGGCCTAATGATTCCCATTTGTAACATCTCTTGAACCTGTTTCTCGATCTCAGCCTTTTGGAAATAGGCATAACGGTATGGACGCACATTAACTGGTTCTGAACCTTCCTTGAGGATGATTTGATGTTGAATTTCTTGAACTGGTGGCAATGCAATTGGCTCTTTGAAAACTCCAGTAAAGTCATGAAGAATTTGTTCCAGGTCTGTAGGAAGTGTGGCTGGTTGTTGGTTGACATTTTTGTTCTGTAGACTAATAGCAAACATCGTGCCTCCTTGCTTTCGTTCTTTTTCTATCTCATCAAATCCTACTGACTGAATGGGTTTACTACCAACACCACATAATTTTCATCGACGTCCTTCCCAACAGAATTCCATTGTAAGATTGCGCCAGTCGCAAACCACACTACCCAACTGCTGTAACCATTGTACACCAAGAACCATGTCTAATCCAATTAAAGGAAGAGAAAACAGAGATAGTGAAAATTTTGTACCTTGCAGTTCAACCATAACATCATCGAGCCGTCCATGACACTGCAGCGTTGTGCCATTAGCTACCCGAACATTGAATGATTCTGTGGGCATTACAGTTAATTGCAACTTTGCAGCCATTCGAGCATCGATAAAATTATGGGTCGACCCACTATCAACCAACACAATGACTGCGTGGTTATTCACAGTAGCTTTAAGTCTTAACGTGCGAGCAGAAGAACACCCCATAATTGTATTAAGAGAGATTTGTGGCATGTCTAACCCATCATTTTCAGCATTATTTTCGGACTCGAAATCACCGTCAAGAACCAGTAGCTGTGATTTTCCTTTACAGTCATGTCCAACAGTGTATTTCTGGTCACAGTGAAAACATATTCCCTGAGCTTTGCGTCGCTGAATTTCTTCCCAAGATAACTTTTTAAATGAAGGCTGACCCTTTTGTTTCTCAATGATATTTTCTGCTCCTGCCTTACTCCCTTTAGTAACCTTACGTTAATTATTGAGTTGTCCATCCCGCACTCGAGCTAGACTGATAACATCTTTAAGAGTCTTTGGTCGAAATATACGAACCTCATCAGCAATTTCGGCTTTTAATCCTCCCATAAATGCGCCAACTAAAGCCTTTTGAGTCCAGCCATGAACTCTATTTCCCAATCTTTCAAACTCACGTTGATACTCTCGTAGAGAACCTGTTTGTTTGACACGCGTCAATGCTTCATCAAAATCCTCGCATTCTGGCGGTCCGAATCTTGCCCCTAACTCTTCTACAAACGCATCCCATGTAACAGTTTTATTTTCTTGTTTGTATGTGTTCGGCGAACCCACTGCCACCATTGATTTGCTTCACCTTGCATATGAAATGATGCTAATGCGACTTTGTGGGTTGGAGTTGTACCCTGGTATTCAAAAAATTGTTCAGCCTTGGTGAGCCGCTCATCTGGATCATCGCCACTGAATTTTGGAAATTCCAATCTTGCAGTTTTTGAAATAAATGAAGGTCGATTGTCCTTAGTTGCTTCATCTTGTTCTTTGTCAGTTGTACTGTAACCACTTTCCTTGTTACCGCTACCCATGTGCACTGATAGATCAGATTTGGAAGATACCACATGTGAGAGTTTACTGATAGCATCTTCAAGAGATTTAAGTTTCTCTGCAACTCCTGCTTCAATCCGCTGGAGTCCAGCCTCAAGGTTTTCAATTCGTTCTTTATTGGTTGCCATGGAAGGTTAATAGCTCTGATACCAATGATAGGTCCCAGTCAAAGCTATGAAAGTTATCTTATTTAGGTTAAGATAAACCTGAAATTATGTTTTATAATCTTCATATCCCTTCCCTGCAACAACTACTACTGATAATATACTAGGTTCATAAATAACTGCCCATTACTAGAACATGGCTAGTAATTGACTTAACTGCTCTAACCTACTACTCGTGAGGTACTTAGGATTTGGAATCCGTACTCTAGTTGAACGTCGCAGCTCTCCTGGACCATTTGTTGAGCTAGATGAGTACCTATCAAGTAGCATACCTATAGATGACTGTGGTAGGGCTTAAAGTAACTAAGTGGTAAAAATGATATTGGGCAGCCTCTAGAAGGGTACCTCAAGTGTGATATTAATTAAGAATCACTTGGGATTATGTGCATGTTTGGCCAACCGTTTCGGACAAGTTATTCACCCTGAAAGACCATTTGAATTTATAGCTGCTGTTTGGGTAGTAAAATAAAATGATCATATCATCACATTTATGATCATAAATAGAAAGTAGATAGAGTGGTACATTCATCATTTCACTGGCTCATTTCCTGAAGCTAGTTTATTATTTTATACAATTTGAAAACATAATTGCCACAGGTTATACGAATTTTGATAAACGATATGTGTATATATATAAATATAATTTTATCTCGAGTTTATTATCCTTATTTTTAATTTTTGTAATTCACATATTAAAATATTAATCATGTAATTTATAGTTTACATTTATAATTTTATTTCAAAAAAATTATAACTTATCAGTTATAATTTACTAAACACATTAACTTATAAGTAACTTATACATAAAATTATCCAAACACATAAATAACTTATAAATTATGATGACACTTTCAAACTTTAAATCATAAGTTATATTATTTAAGAAATCTCAAACGAGCCCTATAAATGGTAAAAATGATATTGGGCAGCCTCTAAGGGGTATGATAGACGTATCCTAGGCGTAATTCGGGTTAAAGGAATTTAAGAATAAAGTTTCACAAGGAAAAATGGTTATAACTAAAAAGTCCTTAAGGCAGAAGAATAATATACAAAGTAAAACTATGTAATTTATCATAATAATGAGTACCAAAAATTTAGATACACTAGGATACCTAGAGGTTTAGGTGCATTAAGAAACCTAAAGGTTCAAGTTAGAATTTGTTCTAAAGCATGGGTAAAAATTTGCTTAAGTAGACTGAGATATAAAGGATGCCTAATCAGTTAAGTTAAGGAATGATTTAATTAAAAAAATTCCTAAAGGGGGTAAGTGTAGCTACTAGGGTGAACCTAGTCTCATTAGTATAAGTACCTACACATGCGCATAATCTACTTAGAAGATAAGAAAGAGCACATAAACTATGCAAAAAAAAGAATAATAAAAGCAAAGTACAGAATAAAATTTAAAGTACGACGGAGAAAGTTAGGATTACAATTTGTGAGGAATTTGGAGGTGCCCACACCCTCATCAAAATAAAATAGTTTTTGGCATGAATGCCATTAGGTTCATAATATTAAAACCAAGTTCATAAAAAGCTTTAATTAAAAGGAATGGAATGGGGGTTGCGGCGAGATTGGCCTTTGTACCTTGGGGGTCCTCATCATGCCCCGCTTCACCAGCTACCGTGGTGGAACCTCAGTGTCAGTGATCAGCTTTCTTGGTTCGTGGGTGGCAAGAGGGGCCACATGTACTTTCATCTTCTTCATGTCTTCGGCCTTCTTCGTCGCATCAGCACCCAGCTTGGTCCAATCAATCTCAGGGAACACCCCATGGTAGACTCCATGAGGTCATTGACTCCATTGTTGTACCCCATATCTTACATCGTCTATAGATTCAACGAGGGAAACTTCACGGGCATCGGAAGCAACCTGATAGGTCTTGATGTTCAATTCTAAGTCATGAATCTTCATCACAGCTAAAACAACCTCGTCCTCCTTCTCCCTGTCTAAGGTAGCCACGACTTGACTCAACTGTTCGTTCTCCTTGGTTAGCTTGGTCTCAGAGTTTCTTGACTTGTAGAGGGCCTCAGCCACTTTCTCCATGTCCTTTTCGCGAGCCTTTAGGGTAGACTTTAGTTGACGCATCTATTTAACGAGCCTCTGGTCACCCCTAGTATCTTCGATTATTTGTTTTCAATGCTTTAGGTAGAAAAACAAGCTCTGGGCATTGGCTAGGGTCACCCTGGCCACAACGTCCACCATCTTCACTTTGTCCCATTGGGCCAAAGTCTCCTTAGGAATCTGATCCTTCCACATTTCAATAATTGAGACTTGGAAGGAGGACCTTCTTCACCCCTGTTAGAGGGACCCTTGGGTTTCTTTGTAGGACGAGAGCTTGATGGTTTTGCTGAGTCTGGAGGAGAGGAAGAAAGATTTCTTTTGGAAGAGGTGGACTACTTCTCTTGATTGGAGCCAGTTGGGGGTATCCTAGAAAGGGGTGTAGCTTGGATAGGGGCTACGTCATCTTCTTCACTGACCAAGTCTTCGAACTTGATTGACCATTTCACAAAGGAAGGAACCCTGGAAGCCATATCTGAAGAAGAAAACATAAGATATAGGACAATAAAGGAAGTTGGAAATCATATGTAAATTTATGTTCATACAAAATAATGATGCAAATATAGGGAATGAGGTAAAATTTATTTGAACATGTTAGGATAAACCTGTATCTTAGGCCTTTAAGTATACTGTAGAGGGGGTGAATACATTATTAACAATCAATTTGAATTAAGTACTCAACAATGAAGAATAATTTTTATATTAATGACTAAAACGTGATTTCAAAACTCTCTTAAAAGATGAAAAGATATCATTGAGAGCTGCTAGGTTATTTGTATGATAAAACAATGCACGAGACATATAGAGTTTACCTAATCTGTGCTTTTCTACTGGACATTTACACAATCAAACAGTTGATATGATATACATGAATAATGAATTCTAATACATATCCAACTATTGATTGCTACAAATAAGTAAAGTCCTATACCAACATATCTCTTGTGAATCAAGTCTTCTAGATAGAATCAAATACTTCCCGAAGTCCAGCTCTAATAGATGCTGATGGACAAATAGTGATAATAAACTATGATCTGTCAAATATTGATAGGCTTGATAAACTCTGTATCTTCCAGTACTAAACTCTGATGACAAACTCTGATGGTAAATGATGACATCATCAAATCATATCTAACAATCTCCCCAACTTGTGCATTATGGAAATATGTACAAGTTTCTAATTGATGATGAAAAAACTATCTAAATGCAGAAGTATTTACATCGTACAGTCTTACAGTCAGTGTCTTTAGACTCTATTTTCAATCTTGAATATTGTCATACCCAGCAGCTTCATCAAAGAACTTTTTGAGTAGATTTTCCTCATCTACATTCAAGTACATCTCCATTTTCTGTTTGATATCCTTCATCTCTTGAGTAGATTCATCATTTTAATAGATAGCTGCTCTAAGGTCATGAAGTTTGGATCTGCTAAGTGATTGATCATCTAGCTCCAGAATTCCAACCTTCTTACCATTTAGATTAAAAGTGAGAACTTTAACTCCAATAGATATAGTTATCTGAGCTTCTCCTTTAGGTATATCAACAGTTGAGTCATCTTCATTTCATCTTCAGTTATCTTCAGTTATAAAGCCCTGATGATATCAACCACTGATCATCAAGTACTGATAGATAAGTACTGATGACATCACCTTCAGTAAGTACTGATATTAAGTCCTGATAGTTTATATCCTGATATCATCAATTACATCTAACAATCTCCCCCAACTTGTGCATTATGTAATTATGTACAAGTTCTAATTGATGATGTCAAAACTATGTAAATGAAGAAATCAAATAGACATATACAATCTTACAGACTGTGATTATCAGACTTTATTCTTCATTCTGAACTCTAACACAGTCTGGAGCTTTTTCAAGAAACTTCCTCCGCAAATTTTATTCCATTACATCCAAGTACCATTGCACCCTCTGTTTGTGTTCTTTCAGCTCATCTGTTGATTCGTCATTTTGATAGATGGCTTCCTTGAGATCATGTAGCTTTCAATTTCCAAGAGATAGATCATCTAGTTCCAGAAACCCAATCTTCTTTCCATCAGGACTAAAGGTTAAGACTTCCCTTCCTAGACTCATTTATATATTAGCTCCTCCAACATGCATATCAACAACATATTCAGTTTGATCAATATACTTTGAAATGTAGTTTGATTTGTAAGGCATTCCTTTATGCTTCAACTGTATTAAGTTCTTTATAAAAACAGACCATCCGGAAGTTACAGGATTGGTTACCTTAAGAATTGCAGCAATAAGTTCTAGTTCCTGCAATGATTTTTCTCTCAACTATTCTTGAATCAACCTTAATCTTCTCCCAGAATCAAGAAAATAGATCGGTTTTTCTCCAACATGATCAATAATAATTTGTATTGATATGATCTTCTGTAAGTCTTTAAGCATCACATTGTCTCCAATTTCTGTCAGTTTGCATGCTTCCTTAGAATTAAAGCATCACTTACAGGCTATAGATTGATCAGAATTTAACCTTCCCATACCACTTTTGATTCCAGGTTTTCAAGCATAAGAACTTCCACTGTAAATCTTCTTCAATATTTTAGAGGAATCTCTTCTAGGTGCAGGTTTCTTGTTTCCCTATAGTAACTTCCTTTTCTCTTTAAAAGTAAGTTATGGCTTATCAGAGTTTATGTTTTCAGAATTAGGATTTGATAACTCAGCTTGAATTGGGTTTGAAGAATTAACAATATGAGTAGTATCAGAAGTTGTGATTGGTTCAACAACAAAATTTGTTTCTTTATTAACTTGAGCAGTGTTAAAGGTTAACTTCATTTTTCAGCCCAGTCAGCTCCATAAATCTTCCTTCTTTGATGAGCTTGACTGACTTCTTCTTCTTCAGCAATTTCTTCAGTATCAAAGGACTGAGCAACTGTATAGATTGGATCTATTAGTATTTCTAATTTAGGTGCCATAGAAACTGATTTCCTTTTAGCAACAACTTTGGCTTTAGGCTTTGGAGACTTAGACTTCTCTCATATCTTCTCTTTCCCCTTATGACTCCTCTCAGCATTTAAGATTTCTTGAGACATCAGATATTTTTCAGCATCTGCTTGACTCACCTCCCTTATGACTACCCCTTTGGTTGTTCTGTTAGAAGGACCATCTTCATAAGGATCTTGAGAGATAACAGTATCAGTATTTGGTGTCTTCATAGAATTTTTGAATTATTCCTCCATCTACCTTAATTGTTCTAGATCAACTCATGGGTTCTCTTTCTCAAATATTCTTCTACTCACCTCAGAGTCAAATGCTTGAATATTTGGGTCTTGTAGAACAAAGTTGTTTGTCTCCCTTTAACTTTCAAAGTTTGAAGATACTGACTAGCTTCTGCACCAACTTCTATCTCCAGAATGCCTTGATCATCATCAAAAGTTGTGACTTTCAGAGTTTGTTAAGTTGTTGTAATCACAGTCAGTTCCTTTGATTGTTGAATTATCCTTCCAATTTTCATGCTTCCTCCACCTTGTCTAGATTGAGTTCTAGTGGCTTTTGATGAACCACTAGTCCCAACTAAATCTTCTCCTCTCCTTTTCACAATCTCCTTCCTTCCTCCTTTATCTCCACCATCAGGATTTGTGTCATCAACTCCTTTCAAAGTCAGTTGTTTGCATTTAGATTTAGCAATCTTCTCCTCCTTTCTGGCATCATCACAAAGCAGTAGAGAAAGAGTCGACTTCATTGAATTTTGAACCTCATCAAGTTGTCCAGACATTTTCTCTTGTTTAGCTTCCAATCGAGCCTGATTGGCTTTAATCTTAGTCCATCTGTCAAGAATTGGTACAAGCTGTTTCTGTATCTCCTGATGAGCAGTCAGCTTTGTAGCCAGGAAAGATTCTTTTATTTGATTGATTTGAGAAGTGGTGACTTCCTGAGGAGTATGCAGAGATCTGACCAGAAGAGTAGATGCTTTCAGATGATTAAGCACATCAGGATTCTGAATAGTCTTCTCAGCTATATTCAGATGAAGAACAACATAATTATTTGAAATAGGATAGGCAATATCCTTCCATTTCTCATTCCAGAAATCATTAAAGAAATCATGTTTCTCCTTAGCATCTAACTCTTTCAGCTTTTGTTGCCTCACATGTTTGGGCATATCATTAGGGAAGAATTAATAGATCATTTTCAGGATCTATAATAGCATTTAAAGTGTCAGCTTCTTCACCATCATTAGATTATGTCCCATGGATAGATCCTTCATTAACAACCGGATCTTTAACTATCTGCTGAACTTCATCTCCAGCTTCAGTATTTAAGGTAGAATCATAAATTGAGGCTGTATGAGATCCAGCTGCTTCAGAAACTTCCATACCATTAGGATTTAGCTCCACATCTTCAAGAATGTAGACAGATGAACTAGAGCTTCAGGATTTACCTCCGGAACCTCAGTACCTGTGGAGTGCTGTGGTGATCCTGTAGTGAATTGATCTTTATGAATGGACTATTGTGCTACTACATCTTCAACAACAATAGGGAGAATTTTAGGTGATGGAATAGTAGAGTGAGTGGACTGTAGGAAAGTATCAGTACTTGGACCTGCAGGGAAATTATCCGCACTTGGTACATCAGAGTTTGATCGAGGGTCTACAAACTGTTGTTGAACAGCTGTTTATTTTATACTCTGTTCACCTGCAATATATAACAAGTAACACTTAATCTCTATGTTCTTTTAAAGTAGTATCACTACTCCTCACACCACACAGTTCATAACTTTTAATAGTTAGATTTTCCTCACAAGGATTACTAAATCCTGACTCTCATATGCCTCTCCTTTTACCAGGAAGGAACATGCCTCTCTTTAATTCTGTTTTTCTCTAAATCTTTTCAGACAACTCACAGAAAAGGCTCAGATAAATATTCAGTCCTACGGAAATAAGAGGTGGCTAAAGAAAGGTGGTATGTGGTCATACAACTATAAGTAGTCCTTAAATAAGGTCTAGATATAATCATACCAACAAGATTTATAACTTGAAAAATAAATGCTGATAAGACAAAATTAGGATTTAAAGTAAATGTTGATAAAGTGAAATCAGTATTTATACCTTGTGAATATGAAGATTCAGCTTCTGTGCAGATATTCAGTGGAGAGACTGATAAGATATCAGCAGATGGTGGTGATGGATGAATTATGCCTTCAACATCTATTACCAGTGTCGTTGCAGCAGGAGTGAAGCCTTCATTACAACTTTGATGCAATGGTTCTTGTATGGCTGAAGAATCAGGAGTTGTTGGAAGACTTTGACACTCAGGTTCTTGTGTACTCTTCTCCACAATTATAGTATTTGACTTCTAGGCAGACTTTTCTTGAAAAGTAGTTGTCTGACTGAATCTTTCAAGATCAAATTATCAACAGAAGTCCTTAATCTGAGTGACTTCTGCATATATTTTGGCAGTTTCCTCATCATGCCATTGTTGAGTTGACTTTTCATTCAGAGGCTCAATGTTTTCAAAATCTGCTACACTACTTTAAAGTTCAGGTTCTTGTGGGATTGGATCAGGAGTTGTAGCTATTGTATCCCTTTGAGATACAAGTTCTTGTGTGCTTGATCCAAGGAAAAGACCTTTCCCTTGTAGCTTCTTGACAGTTTCTTCAACTTGCTCATGAGAGATCTCCCTTTCTCTCTTGCTTTGCTGCTTTATAGGAGAATCAAACAAATTCATAGGTGCATCAGGATTTGATTGAAAATCAGAATTTGGTGTAAGTGCCCCTTGTGTCTCCTCAACAATTTCCTGTTTGATCTTGAGTAAGTTTTAATTATAGTAAGCTGTGACCAGCTTTCTTTTCTTTGGCCTTGGGCTTGTACCAACATTCTGGTACTAACAACATCAATAGTTGTGCCCTCCTCAATTGGTAATACAACTAGTCTTGGAGAAGAATCAGATAGAAGGTTTTGAAATTTAGAAGTTAAGATAGCATTGTCCTCGTCTGAATCAGATTCTAGTCCAGCAAGCACAAGTTTCCTCCTAATAGATTTCGAAGGTTTAGAATAATGAGGAACTTGTGTTGCTTCAACTTTTGACTTTGCTACATCAAGATTTGTAGCCGTCTTAGCCAAATGTTTCTGTCTAATTACAACAGGTGTCTTTTGAGAATGTGCCTTGTTCCATAGTGTTAGAATTCTGAAAATTTATTTGTGTAGGCATTTTGTTAGACAAAAACACCGACAAATCATAATACTCAAGAGATTAACATTAAATCTTTTATCAATTGATTCTTTGACATCAGTTGCTCCTTGATATTTTGTATATGTTCTTCAGTTGTCATATGCAACTCAAGTAGAAATCAGTTTCACATGTATTATTGAAATATTTAGAATATAAACATGCAATGCAAAATAGAAGATGAACAGATATAAGTTGTAAAGCACTTAAGAGTAAAAGAACAATTAACATGCATCATACTTTTAAGAGCAACATATTTTCATTGATGATAGAAGATGGGTACAAAATATAATTATGAAATAATTCTAACTCCTAAAAGCTAGAATCTATTTAATCTTCATCTTCTTTGCAACCTGCTCCTTCTACATCGCTCGACGATGGAAGATACGAGACATAGAGACTGCAAGAGAAACTATATTCTCTTGTAGCTCTAGAGCTTCCATGCATTGTTGCTCTGCCTTTTCAGCCAGTCGATCCTCTTCAAACTGGACTTCCATTGTGAATAAATGCAACTCAAGCTGATCATCCCACTAGAGACGATCAAAAACCGACCTTGGAATTTCAGCCAGGTGGAAAATTTGACCATCAATAAGGTCCATTAGTTGAAAAGGGTTGAAATAAAGTCTTCCTTCCACAAGATTGATGACTGGAACATATACTCCATGCTTATGAGTACAGAAGTGAGCCATTGGAATGAAGAAGAGGAATTTGAATTTTGGATTTAGAGCTTTGGAGTGGTGAGATTACTAAGAGATAGGAAGAGTGATTATTTGTGAGTAGTATTGTGTGTTTATATAGAAAAGAAAGGAGAAACATAAGAGACTCTTTGTGAACCGTGTAATAATTACTACCGCATGCATGATCTTACGTGTATCTAGGCAAAAAACAAAGTCTCTTTACTAAACTCCTATTCCCAATATAAAACAGATACTCAACCATTTTTACAAATATGCACATCATTAGTTAACACAAGTAAGAAATTAATAATTACTTACCCACTAACTCACTGCTCATTTAAAGTACTGATTAAATATTAATTTTGAATGAATTCAAAACATTATCTCAATATAATAGTCAATCAACGTTTGACCATTATCAGTATTTAATCACACAGTCAGAGTTTAACATGCATACAATATCAGGATTTACTAATCATGAAATATTAAGCATTAATACATGGCATTAGAGTTTAATATACTTACCAGAGTTTAATAAAACCCGATATATCGAGAAGATACCACACTCTGATTTGTTCTTTGGTCTTGGAACAAATGTCCAGACTTTGTTCTTTTCAAATTCATTAAGCTCCTCTTGCATTCCTATAACCCAGTCAGCATCTTGAAGAGATTCTTCCAATTTCATTGGTTCAATTTGAGATAGAAAAGAATGGTAGAGACATTCATTTTGAGTGGCTTTTCTGGTTCTTACACCACTGTCAGGATTTCCTATAATTAAGTCAGGTGTGTATGTGACTTAGACCATTTTCTTGCAGATAGGAGTTGACTCCTTAAAGAAGAACCTCCATCTTGATCCATGAACTCTCTGTTATTTCTTTGACTTGTAACACTATCATGTCTTGATGCTCCCCTTAAATCAGTATTTCCAGTGCTATCAATATTTGATTCATTAGTATTTATGGAATAAGAGTCTGATAAATTATTTACTAATATTCCTTGAGTTGAATCACTTGAAGAAGACTATGGATTTAAATCATATTGCTCCCCCTCAACATGTGCTTCAGTATTTACAGAATTTCCACTATCATTGGGATCATTAGAGTTTGGAGTGATTTCAAGATTTACTATATCAGGACTTGTCAGTATATTAGGATTTAACTGTTAAGCATATGGTACTTCATTTTCAAATCTCAACCCATCATGGTCATCTGCATCTTCTAGACCTGTAATCTTCTTGTCATCAATAGATACATGTATGGATTCCATGTATGTCTTTGTTCTTAGATTGTAAACTCTGAAAGCTTTTATTGAAAATGAATAACCAACAAAAATGTATTCATCAGCTTTTAGATCAAATTTAGTAAGCTGTTCAGGATGAGTTTTGAGAATAAAACACTTGCAGCCAAAAATGTGAAAGTATTTTAAATTTGGCTTCTTTCCCTTCACCATTATCACTTCTAATGATCTTCACTTTGTATGTTGATCCCTTTTCCAGTTCTCTCACATGATCAAAAAGAATGGATAGAGATTCATCCTTGGTGTGCATAAAATACACCCATGTGTATCTTGTATATTCATCAACAATTACAAGTGCATACCTCTTCTTGGAAATCGACATAACATTGACTAGACCAAAGAGAATAATATGAAGTTATGGTTCAAGAATAGAGGATTCGGTTTTACTCTTGAAAGATGTTTTCCTTTGCTTGGCTTTCTAGCATGAGTTACATAATCTATCACGAGTAACTACTGCATTGGGCAATCCTCTCACAAGATCTTTCCTCACAAGTTCTGTTATTCCCTAACAATATAACAAGAATTATAGAAGTGGGGTTGAATGTAATTCTGGCTACCTTTTCAGATTTTAAAACTGTGTTAACTGAATATATATAAGTGTTTTATTTGCAGAGTGCGGAATGAAAGAATTATATAAATCAAAACACAAAGTAATAAAAAAAGCTTTTAAAAATGTATCCACCAGATATATATATATATATATATATATATATATATATCAATTTGAGAACTCTGTGTAGCTCAAAATGGCTCACAGCTCCTTTACAAGTAGAACAAATAAACTACAGAGAAATTCTTGACAAGTACAGCTTTTTCTATCACTCTTTAAAATGTATTTGCTTACTTTAATGTTCTACTAGCTACACTTGGTGTTAGGTCCCAATTTGTTTGTAGAAGGGGGGGTTGAATGCAAACAATACCGTTTAGTCGAATAAAATGCGGAATAAAATTGTGAAACAAAATTCAAGTTAAATAAAACTTTTATTAAACTTGAAAGGTGTTACAACTACGGTATCGGTTACAAGGGATTAATCTCAAATCAATTATTACAAATTTAGAATAAATTCGACATGAACTTTTTCTATTTTTGTAATTAAAAGATCAAATGCTAAAAGCGATTTGAGATTAAGTTCTAGGGATTTTAATCCGCTAGATTGATACACAAGAACAAGATAAGTATTTCTAGTTGATTGGATATAACTTTACAATCTAGAAATTGATCTTGAAGTTGCAGAATAGATGTAATATTTTTCTGCTTCTTTTTCTCTTTTGTTCTTCTGTATGTTCTGTTTTTGCTGAGTTTTTGGATGCTATTTTCTTCTGCTTCTTTTGTTTCTTTTTAAGTAAACAGCCGAATGCAAATGAACTGCAATGACAATCCTTTGAACCAGCATGACTTTCGGTATGACAATTGATTGTCATACCGATTGTTACATAAGTACAATTCAGATTGTCTTGCAAAGATTAATAACAGATTTTTAATCTAATAAAAATTCTAACAAGACAATTAAATGAATTAGCATGACTTTCGGTATGACTATTGATTGTCATACCGATTGTCATACTAATACAATCAGTTTGCCTTGTTTCAATTTAAATAGATTTTAAACCAATTAAAATTCTGTAATTCCTTAATATTAATTCTAAATTAATTAATCAATTTAATTCAATTAATTAATAAATTAATCCTTGCAGATATAATTTATTTTCTTAATTAAATTATATGACTTAATTAATTAATGGAGAATTAATACTAACCCTGAGCAGCAACCATTCTTCTGACAATCTTCTGAAAGTCACTGAGACTTATGAATCAATTCCGTCACTTCAATGCTGACACTCGATGTACTGTCTGGTTCATGAGTGACTAACTTTCGTGACGTTTCTTCATGTCTTGACTTTGTTGTTCTGATTGAATCCTTGTAATAAATGATACCTTGACGAGATCTCTGTCACTTGATTAAATCCACGATCTTGATTTATATCACTGAGGCATGATCAAATTCTTGAACTTCTTCCAGTGAATCTTCAAGTCTGCAGATGAACAATGTTTCTTTATTCTTTGACAGATGTTACTTTGTGAGATCTCTCTGATGATTGATCCACTATTTACTTATTACATTCTTATTTGAGTTGAGTTAAATACTCGAATAAACGAGTAGGCTTTGACATATGCCTTTCAATCTCCCCCTATTTGCTTGTTAGACAATAACAACAAATACCTAGAGGATAACTCAACTAACAAATAAGAAAAAGATATAAACAGTAATGTAAAGTAAATAGCAGAAAAGTTCTGGATTATATTTAACATTTTCCAGATTCCAAATGAAATTTACAAGTGAATACAAGATAGATGTTCCTCTAGCCTGAACATATAACTACATTAGTCTATCTTGATTCATAACGCTCTAATCATATTACATTGAGTTTTGAGTTAATTGACTTTAGTTGTCTTCTCTTCTGACTTCACCTTCTTCTAAATCTTGAAGCAATTCCTTGTCAAAGACACGATCCTTTTCTGAAGTGAAGCTTGCAGGTCTGACTGGTTGAACTCCAACTGACTTCAACTTATTCTTGAGTTGATTGTACCTTTTAACATTCTTTTCATAATAAGCTTGAATCAAGTCAGCAGCTTGAGTCTTCAACATGGATGAATATCCAGCAGTTCTCAAATGATGTTCCATCCAGACCAGATGCTTAGCTGAGTAGTCTTTAAGAGATTGTACATCTAGCTGACAGATTTGAAGACAATCAGACTTAAAGAATCTCACCTGATGAGGATTGTTGACCACTTGAGGACTAGCCCTGCTGGCAAACTCTTTAAGCCTTTCCCGAAGAACTTCATTCAATTCTGAGCTTCTTTTGACTTTGTTTAAAAGAACCCAAATCTCTGACAACGAACGATTCTCAAATAGATGAAGTGACACCTTGAATGATCCTTCACTCTGACAGTATACAAAAATGCTCATCTCATTTAGGGATCTATCAAAAGCAGCTGTGATCCTTGAGACTTCAGTCTTGATAGCATTCATGTACATGTCATTGTTAGGATTTGAGATTTCCAGCTTGTCAAGAAGATGTAAGAACTGCCTATCATTGTTAGTGCATAGCTGAGGCATATCGAGTACTCTCCTAGCTTTATCCCACTTTTCACCAATCTTTAGTCTGACATCTCTTCTCCTTTCTTGAGCTTTAATGTCATGAAGACGTTGCTTTTGAAGAGTTTCTGTTCTTTGTATGTCTTTTCTCCTGTCAATGATCTGTGAGACCTTCTTGAGTTCAGCTTCTTTTCTTTGCATCTCTGACTGCTCTTTCTGAAATTCTTTCTCAAACCTAGGATCCACTGTATCTTCTTCTTCCCAATCTTCAAAATCACTTTCTTCTTCAGCTTCAAATAACCCATCTTTATCTTCCTGAACTGGTTCAGTGGGAATGTCAAAAATATCGAAGTCATCCTGTTCTCCACTGTAGTAGGCATCATCAGCCTTTCCTTTATCTCCAGCAGAAGTATCTTTTTCTTTCCCTTTGGTACTACTCCCTTTCTTCTCCCCCTTAGTTGAGGGATCCTCTACTGACTTTCCTTTGAAACTTCCATCACCTCCAGAGCCTGATCCTCCACCAGACGGTCCTTCAAAATAAGCTCTTTGTTCTTCATTAGGGCAATGAGAATTCTTGATCATGTAATATAAGTGCTTCATTCCTTCATTTAGATGTTCCATGCCCGTCTCTATCTTTAGAAATCTTGAGTTGTCTAGTGAATGATTCATCTCAACGAGGTCTTCAAGAGAAGTCATTTTTGTATGTAGGGAGCAGAAGTTGGATATGTCATCAGCTGATAAATTTGGAGTGTCCTGAATAGAATTGAGCTTTGGTATTACAGTAGTCTTTAAATCTGAGATGTCATTCCTTATGATTGCAAGCTGATTGTTGACAGAGGTGGAAGAAGAAGACCGTTCAACCACTTGTGCTTTGAATGCTTGAGCTTCAGCTTGGCTTTTAGCAAGTTCTTCTTTCAGGGCAGCAATCTGAGCTAACAGGTTGACAGTATCAGTGTCTGTGTGTGCTCTCACCTGAATTTCACTCGTGTTTGGTTCACTCATCTCACGTGCATGTGTTTCTCTCAATATGATTGCTCGTGAGGAGTCTTCCAGTTGCTGTTCTTGTGTACCTGCATTAAAAATCACCCTAGCCTCTTCAAGAGAGGTCAGTGGTGGTGCAATGGGAATTCGTGAGTCCCGATCCTCAGTCAATACTATCAAATCTTTTGGAATAGATGTCTGAATTGCTTCAGGGATAGATTGACCGAGTTGCCCTCCACTTTCTCCAGATAAATCTGCGAGTGGAGAATCCCATAAGGGAGCCAGAGGTGTTGGATCTGGGAGGGGAGAAAATGACTCTATTAAAGATGGCGGAGAGTCAGATTTTCCCTCTGAAGCATGTGACTGCTCTTCTGCCGTAACTATGGCAGGCACTGTAACCGACTCTACGTGCACTCCTCGCTGTGTGTCCTGAGTATGATCTGGGGAAGTGTATGGTTCCATTGTGAGTAATGGAATTGTGCTTGACTCAGTACAAGATGCCATGGCCCTATGGCGAATTTCAATAGATGCATCCTGTTGAGAGAATGCCTCTAGTAACTGTTCATTGGCCATTTCAAAGTCCATGTCCTGTTGGGAGGACAAGGATGGGCTTTCAGATGCCTCAGAATAGGTTTTTCTTTTCTTAGGAGGAGGCAGAGCTGAGGGTTCACTCATATTTGACAATGTACTACTTCCTAGTAATCTCCTGGGTAACATTTTAGACAGTGGGGGAGAGGTTGAGATAGAATGAGACTCTGTGTTTGGCTCTATGACCTGGGATTGAAGCTGTGGTTCTACAACTTCATGGTCAGCCCTATCAACCACTGAGGGTCTTACAACAGAAGTAGGAAGAGAGTGAGAGTGAGGAGTTACTACCTGTAATGGAAGAGCCTGGGTGGCTTGAACCACTGGAGGTTGAGGTTGCTGTTCATGGCCGGGAAGATTAAAAATAGGTAAGGGAATATAATTGGCCATGAAAGCAGATACAAGTACTGGAACTTGCATAAATTTGAAGGTTGTGTCTTGGCGAGTGTAAATCTTTTTGCTAACTGGTGGGGGTTCGGTTACAGCAGAGTTAGCAAAAAGTGCTTTGTGTTCAGGGGTGAGTAGATGATCTGCTATAAGCATAAGAAAACGAGCATAGTAACATGATACCCTACGATTTGTAGAATGATCACGTAAAGCAGAAGTTAGACGTCTCAAGAGAATGGGAAAAAGTAGTTTGCCAAAATTGATCCTTTGATTGAAAACAACCGCAAGACCAATATACTGCAGGGTGGAAGTAATGTTATGAAAATTAGATTTTGTGCAGTTGGCAAACACTTTGGAAAGTGTATCGAAGAATATATCCCATTCAGACACCAAATTTGATTTAGAAAATTTGGTTAAATTGATCACCCCCTGATAGTGAATAGCATTGAAAAAATTTGTGATATCATTTTCAGAGGGTAAATTACAGAAATTGTCTAGTGGAAAATTTAACGCACGATTGAAGACTGTTTCATCAACTACATACTGTGTGTTTGCGATGGTGAATGAAAAAGATTTTGAATCATCGGCCACAGTAGAAGTTGTGCAAATCAGTCTAAGTAGATCGACGTTTAAAATCACATTTGATTTAATAGCAGAGCTAACAATCGAATGGTCATTTAAAAATCTAATCCATGGCTTAAATTTTTCAACATCACATTTTTCCGGATTAAAATAACCAACCTGATTATGCGCGACAATTTGGAAATTGAGAGCCATTTTATAAAATAATAATAAGACACAAGCTTTTCAGAATTTTAAGAATAATATTAAGAAAATTCGAATTAATTAAATTAATTTAATAATTCGAATTAAATTAATTATAATCGAAAAATTTAGACAGAAATGTATCTCGTTAAAATTCTTAACTCACAAACACAGTTTTGACAAACCAAAAGACACAAATCAGAAATTAAAATTAAAATAAAAGGTTCAAATTCAATAACACAACTGGAATTTGAAGGGGCAAACTGATTTTTATTTAAGAAAAATTCAACAGCATCTCTTTATATATATACTTGTATGTATATATCACAAAGTGATGATTTTGTGTGCTGAGTAAAAACTCGAGCAAGGAAGAAGACAGATTGTTGGTTTGGTTCGAAGAGAGAGAAGAGAGAAAAATTAGGGAGAAAAACTGTTCAAAATTTTTGAAATGAACTGTTATGTTGAAATGGTTTAAAACAAAACAGCAAAAGCCTTTATATAACAGCTGGTATGACAATCCGGGATTGTCATACCGATTGTCATACCAGGAAAAAAGAAGGAAAAGAAATAACAGAATAAATATTAAAATTATAACTGGTATGACAATCTGATAGTCATACCGATTGTCATACCAGTATAATAATAAAATGAAAATAATTATCTATATGGTTTATAACTGGCAAGACAATCCAATAGTCATACCGATTGTCTTGCCAGTATAAAACTATACTGAAGAACATAATTAACATAATTTACACTGAAATGACTTTCAGCAAGACAATTTCAATTGTCTTGCCGATTGTCATACCAGCAATAAACACAGAATTAATATGAAAATAAGTATATATATATAAGTACTGAAATGATTTTCAGCAAGACAATTCAATTGTCTTGCCGATTGTCATTGCAGTAGAAAACAAAATAAAATAAAATAAATGGAACAGACTTCTATTTGAATACTGAAACTATATTACAAGATAGTAAAACTGAAATAAACACTTAAAATTTTTACAGAAACAAAGATAATATATCAGAATTTATTATTTTTATTCCAAAAATAGATTTCTATTGAATTTTAGCAAATAAAATTCATAGAAAAATATTTTTAGAGGAAATAAAATATTCTGAGATATTTTAAATTAACAAATAGGGAAAATAAAAATCGATAAGATAATATATATTACATAGAAATAAGCAAGAAATATGATAAAATGATAAAATAAATTTGCAGATGAATTTTTTTCATTTATGAAAAATTCATTTGTAAATTCATTCAAGAACAGATTCCAGATATTAACTAAATTAATCACTAAAACTATTCAACATGCCCAATTTACCAACTAATCCGGTAAATGTGGATTCGTCAAGTGGTTTAGTGAAAATATCTGCTATTTGTTCTTCTGTTGGAACAAAAAATAGTTCAACAGTACCATTCATGACGTGCTCTCTAATAAAATGATACCTGATGTCAATGTGCTTTGTCCTCGAGTGCTGCACAGGGTTGTTGGTGATGGCTATTGCACTTGTGTTGTCACATAAAATAGGAATCTTGTTCAATACAGAGCCATAGTCTCGTAGTTGGTTCCTAATCCACAAGATCTGAGCACAGCAGCTTCCAGCAGCAATATATTCAGCCTCGGCCGTTGAGTTGGAAACTGTTTGCTGTTTCTTGCTGTACCATGAGACTAGCCTGCTTCCTAGGAATTGACAACTTCCTGAGGTGCTTTTCCTATCAACAACACTTCCTGCATAATCTGAATCTGTATATCCGACAAGGTTAAAACCAGATTCTTTAGGGTACCAAATACCTAGATTTGGTGTTCCCTTAAGATATCTTAAGATTCGTTTAACAGCAACGAGATGAATATCTCTAGGATCCGCTTGGAACCTTGCACATAAACATGTAGCATACATAATATCTGGTCTACTTACAGTAAGATAGAGTAACGAGCCAATCATACCTCTGTAGCTTGTGACATCTACCTTAATGGAGTTTTCACATGGTCCAAGCTTGACAGCTGTAGTTGATGGAGTCCTTGCTGATGCAGAATCCTCTAGATTGTACTTTTTGAGGAGTTCCTTGAGATACTTGGATTGACAAATAAATGTTCCATCTAACCTTTGATTTACTTGTAATCCAAGAAAGAACTTCAGCTCTCCCATCATGCTCATTTCAAACTTGCTGTGCATTAACTTAGCAAATCTCTTACAGAGATTATCATTAGTAGACCCAAATATTATATCATCCACATAGACTTGGACTAATATAGTATCATTCTTATGTTTTTTAGAAAAGAGAGTTTTGTCTATGACACCTCTAATAAAGCTATTTTCAATAAGAAATTCAGAGAGAGTGTCATACCATTTTCTTGGAGATTGTTTTAGCCCATAGATAGCCTTGAAAAGAAAGAAGACAAAATCCATATGATCTGGATCTTCAAAACCAGGAGGTTGCTCTACATATACCTCTTCATCCAGCTTTCCATTCAGAAAGGCGCTCTTGACATCCATTTGATAAACTTTAAAGTTTGAAAATGCTGCGAATGCCAGAAATATCCTGATGGCCTCAAGTCTAGCCACTGGAGCATAGGTTTCATCATAATCAATACCTTCAGCTTGAGAATACCCTTTAGCTACCAGTCTTGCCTTGTTTCTTGTAACCACACCATCTTCATCTAGTTTATTCCTGAATACCCACCTAGTACCAACAGCTTTCTTGTGTACAGGCCTAGGTACCAGTTTCCAGACTTGTTGACTTTCAAACTGATTGAGTTCATCTTGCATAGCAATCACCCAATCTGGATCAGTCAGTGCTTCTTCAATTTTCTTAGGTTCCATCTCAGAAAGAAATCCTGAGAACAGACACTCATTTTGAGTAGCACGTCTAGTTCTGACTCCAACATCTGGATCACCAATAATCAACTCAAAAGGGTGAGCTTTATTCCAGACAGTCTGTCTTGGAAGATTTGATCTTGATGATTCGCCTTGAAATTCATTGTGATGTTGTGTCCTACTAGATGATCATTCAGCATCTCCCCCTGAGTTGTTGCCATGTTGACTTGAAGATTCTCCGTCAGTAGCAGTGGTATCTCCATTGTTGCCAGAGTTTCCATCACTATTACCTTGAGTATCATCAGGATTAACAGGTTCTTCACCAGCAACAACCTCAGGTTTTTGACCATGTTCTGACTCTGAATCTGACGTATCATCAAACTTCAGTTTCTCAGAAGGATCTTCAGTTTGGATACTAGGGAGTTTAGTGTCATCAAATGTAACATTGACACTTTCAGTTACTTTGTGTTGATCAATGATATACACTCTATATGATCTTCTTCCATATCCAACAAAAATACCCTCATATGCCTTTGCTTCGAACTTACCACGACGATCATCTCCATCCTTGAGCACGAAGCATCTGGCACCAAATACATGAAAGTATTTGATAGAAGGTTTCTGTTCATTCAAAATCTCATAAGGAGTTTTCATGAAGTCTTTGTTGATTAGAGTTCGATTCTGAGTATAACATGCAGTATTGACAGCTTCAGCCCAAAAGTACATTGGAAGACCTGATTCATTTAACATCGTTCTTGCAGCTTCAATCAATGTACGATTCTTCCTTTCTACCACTCCATTTTGCTGAGGGGTTCTAGGAGCTGAAAATTGTCTGGTAATCCCTTTGTCTGTACAGAATCCATTGAGAAGTGCATTCTTGAATTCTGTTCCATTATCTGACCTTATTGCTCTAACAGGGACGTTAGAATCTAACTCAATCATCTTGATATGATCAATCACAACTTGTGGTGTTTCATCCTTAGAGTGAAGAAATAAAACCCACGTATACTTGGAATAGTCATCAACTATCACAAGACAGTAACACTTCTTTGACATAGAAAGGATATTAACTGGACCAAATAAATCCATGTGCAATAATTGCAGAACACCAGTTATGGAAGATGTGTCAGTGCCTTTGTGACTTGCTTTCTTTGACTTTCCTTTCTGGCAAGCCTCACATAGTCCTTCTGGAGAGAATTCCAGCTGAGGCAGACCTCTTACCAATTCTCCTTTGACAAGAGAATTCATTGTTTTGAAATTGAGATGGGAAAGTCTCTTGTGCCATAGCCAACTCTCATCTGACGATGCCTTTGCATAGAAACAATTGACTTCAAGATTGCTTCCAGAGTTCATGTCAGCTACGAACAGATTTCCTTTCCGGATTCCCATTAAGGAGGGTTTTTCACTTTTCTTGTGCAGAATCTGACACTTCAGCTTGTCGAATAAAACATTGTAGCCGTTGTCACAGAACTGACTAATGCTAAGCAGATTATGTTCAAGTCCTTGCACAAGATATACATTTTCAATGATAACATTTCCAGCTTGCAAACAGCCATATCCCTCCGTTAAACCTTTGCTGTTATCTCCAAAGGTAACCACTGGGCCAGCTTTCTCAACCACATTTGATAGCAGGGCTCTATCTCCGGTCATATGTCTTGACGATCCGCTGTCAAGAATCCACACTACCGGTTGTACCTGTTTAATGCCCTGCAATACAAATGGATTAGAACTTCTTCGGAACCCAAGCTTGGCTGGGTCCGGCATACTTGTAAAATTGGCCTTTATCAGGCAAAACAACATTCTTAATTTCACTATTCTCAACATTCTCAATGACTGAACATTTGACCTTTAAAACAGCCTTATCAAATTTATGTTTAGGCTTAGGCACAAATGTCTCCTTTCTAGCTTTAGGAGGACTAGCAGTCTTAGACCTATCATGCTTTCTATTATTCACATGCTGACGAGGAGTAGTCTTATCATTAGAAACATGCTTATCATTAAAATAAGCAAACAACAGATTAAAAGCACAAGACATACAATCAGGAACACCACATGCTTTATGAGAAGGATTAACAATAGGCAACTTATACATGGTAGACATGGCATTTGTGTTATCCAACTCATGTGTGTCTGAGTTAGTCTCAGTTGCTTTCACAACCTTGACTGGAACTTTTGACACACTTGTCTTGGAGACAGCTTTCCCATTAGCATTATCTTCAGCACGGATTTCTTCTTGAATAATAAAAGAGGTCTCATCAAATGGTTCAGCAATTGATTCCTTATAGAGGGGTTCATCAACACCCTTAAGCACATGTGGTACTTCCCTGCCTTTAGCACATACATGAGGAGGGGAGTTTATGCCTAATTTTCCAATAGCAGCATTGTAATCATAACCTATTCCGTGTGTTTGATTAACAGCTTGCTTATTGTAAAACTCTTTGGACTTCGAACAAGAATTAAAGTAAGCTTTAACCTTAGCCTCAAGACCGGTGATCTTGTCTTTGAGAATAGTTTCGAGTTGTCTATAACAGTCAACTCTATTCTCTAGAAAAGATACTTGATCTTTAAGTTTATCTTGATTAATGTGCACAAGTCTTAATTCATTGACTTATTTCTCAAGGTCTTTGATTTGTTGATTTAACAATTCATTATCACGACGAGCACAATCTAAGTTACCTCTTAGATGATAAACCATTTCAGCATCAGAAAGTTTTACCTCTTTTCTTGACGATGAGGTGCTTGCATCACTAGCCATGAGAGCAAGATTCCCAACTTCTTCATCTTCACTGTCAGTATCATCCCAGCTTCTTCCCTTTGCCAGGTACGCCCTTTCAGATTTACTCTTCTGATTAGAATCGTAAGAGTTCTTCCTTGCTTGTTTTGGCTTCCTGCATTCTGTGGCAAAGTGTCCCAACTCATTACAGTTGAAGCATCGAATGGTGCTTCGATCAACCATCCCTGTTTTATACCCACCACTGCTGGTGTTAGAGGATGAAGATCCACCTTTCTGGAATCTGTTGTAGTTGGACTTGTACTTGAACTTGGGATTCCTTTTGAATCTGACATTTGAGAATCTCTTGACAATCAGGGCCATTGACTCATCCTCCAATTGCTCCAGTTCTTCCAAGGAATAATAATCATCTCCTGATTGATTTGTAGTAGGAGAATCAAATTCTGCTACTATCACATTATCTTCAACCTTGGAAGACTGTACCATTCTATCTGACTGTTGAGATTGTTGTTGATATAGTGGTTGTTGTTGCTGTTCATCAGCTACTAGAGCAGTAGACGTGCTGACCATTCTTCCTTTCCCGTAAACTTCCTTCTGCTGAATCTGCTCCAACTCATAAGTCTTTAACACACCATAGAGCCTTTCCAAAGAAATCTCACTCAGATCTCTTGCTTCTCTTATGGCAGTGATTCTATGTTCGAGATGAGTTGGCAGTGTCAAAAGGAACTTTTTGTTGACCTCCCTGATGGAATAGTATTTACCATTAATGTTCAGGTTGTTGATCAATGCATTGTACCTCTCAAACACTTCAGTGATTCCTTCTCCTGGATTGGATTTAAAGTATTCATACTCAGAGGTTAGGATTTCTAGTTTGTTCTCCCTAACTTCCTCTGTGCCTTCATTAATAATCTCAATAGTTTCCCAGATATGTTTGGAATCTTTACAATTCATCACATGTCTATTCATTAGGGGATTAAGGGAATCTACTAAGATTAATTGAAGGCTAGCATCCAGGGAAGCTTCTTCTATTTCAGCAGGAGAGAAGTCCTCAGGATCCTTCACATAAGTTCTCACTTTGGTGATCACCACATCATTTTCTATTACCTCTGGTTCAATAACCATAGGTATTTTTGGACCCTTCTTCAACACTTGCAAATATTTGGGATTAGCAACCTGTAAAAACAGTAGCATCTTCTTCTTCCACATAACATAATTTTCTTTATCGAAAAGTGGAATTTTAACGGTTCCAACTTTTTGTGTAGTCATTATGAATTTTTTGAGTGAATAAAAAATTCAAGAAGTGAAAGAAACACAAAAGTCTAGGATCTAGATTTGTACGTTAATCAGAAGGCTCTGATACCAATTGTTAGGTCCCAATTTGTTTGTAGAAGGGGGGTTGAATGCAAACAATACCGTTTAGTCGAATAAAATGCGGAATAAAATTGTGAAACAAAATTCAAGTTAAATAAAACTTTTATTAAACTTGAAAGGTGTTACAACTACGGTATCGGTTACAAGGGATTAATCTCAAATCAATTATTACAAATTTAGAATAAATTCGACATGAACTTTTTCTATTTTTGTAATTAAAAGATCAAATGCTAAAAGCGATTTGAGATTAAGTTCTAGGGATTTTAATCCGCTAGATTGATACACAAGAACAAGATAAGTATTTCTAGTTGATTGGATATAACTTTACAATCTAGAAATTGATCTTGAAGTTGCAGAATAGATGTAATATTTTTCTGCTTCTTTTTCTCTTTTGTTCTTCTGTATGTTCTGTTTTTGCTGAGTTTTTGGATGATATTTTCTTCTGCTTCTTTTGTTTCTTTTTAAGTAAACAGCCGAATGCAAATGAACTGCAATGACAATCCTTTAAACCAGCATGACTTTCGGTATGACAATTGATTGTCATACCGATTGTTACATAAGTACAATTCAGATTGTCTTGCAAAGATTAATAACAGATTTTTAATCTAATAAAAATTCTAACAAGACAATTAAATGAATTAGCATGACTTTCGGTATGACTATTGATTGTCATACCGATTGTCATACTAATACAATCAGTTTGCCTTGTTTCAATTTAAATAGATTTTAAACCAATTAAAATTCTGTAATTCCTTAATATTAATTCTAAATTAATTAATCAATTTAATTCAATTAATTAATAAATTAATCCTTGCAGATATAATTTATTTTCTTAATTAAATTATATGACTTAATTAATTAATGGAGAATTAATACTAACCCTGAGCAGCAACCATTCTTCTGACAATCTTCTGAAAGTCACTGAGACTTATGAATCAATTCCGTCACTTCAATGCTGACACTCGATGTACTGTCTGGTTCATGAGTGACTAACTTTCGTGACGTTTCTTCATGTCTTGACTTTGTTGTTCTGATTGAATCCTTGTAATAAATGATACCTTGACGAGATCTCTGTCACTTGATTAAATCCACGATCTTGATTTATATCACTGAGGCATGATCAAATTCTTGAACTTCTTCCAGTGAATCTTCAAGTCTGCAGATGAACAATGTTTCTTTATTCTTTGACAGATGTTACTTTGTGAGATCTCTCTGATGATTGATCCACTATTTACTTATTACATTCTTATTTGAGTTGAGTTAAATACTCGAATAAACGAGTAGGCTTTGACATATGCCTTTCACTTGGTTTATATATCACCAAGTTTACATGACAATAAGACAAGATAATAAAACAAAACATATTTATTCTAACTCCATGCTACTTCATTACTCTATTCCAGCATCTTTGAATATCTTCACAATTGCATGGAAATGGTAATGTTTCTTTGTTCTCAAATTCCTGCTTAACAGGCTGCCACATTCCTTTTGCAAACACCCAACGCATGTGATTGTGTTGTCACTGTCAACAGATATTTGAATTTGATCATCTATCAGGTACATGTTTGTCATCCGTCAGGTAGCTTTGTTGATCATCCGTCGGGTAGCTTTGTTGATCATCCGTCGGGTAACTATTTGTCACTTGACTCCATTTCACTTATGCAGAATTACAAGACATCTCATATTTACAATTCATTAACCTATTCTGCATATCCACTAGTAGTCAACATGAATCAAATACCCCTACAGAATCTACACAAAGTTTTTTTCATAAATGTGCTACAATACTTATTATTACATAAGCTACTCACCTGGTAGATGTCAAATTATCATCTGTCGGGACTATATTAAATCATCCATCGGGACTATATTTGATTATCCATCGAGTGCTGCAAATTCACTAAGTTAAATCTACTAAGGTGTTTTATTTAATTTATCATCAAGTTTATAACATATTCCTAACAATCTCCCCCAATTTATGTCTACTGGGATTGTAGCCATAATTTAAGAGAAACTTGATGATAACAAAACATAAAAAAATATAGATTGAAAAGTAGTAGATAAAACTGATAAGTGCTACAATATTTACTGAAAATTGAACAAAGCAAAGTATATAAAGAATTCTCACAATCAATTTTCAAGGTGCTCATCTAGTCTGAGCAGATAAATCTATTTCCTTGATTGTCTGGATTTCTTCCCAAGCCTCCTGTTATTTTCCTCTATTTGACTCTGGAGTTGTCTGTGGAATTCAAGTTCATCAACTTCAGATAAATCCAACATTTCTTGCATTTACAAAAGAGTCTCATTGCTAGAGATACTCCGTTGGTCATCCAGTCTGAAGAATCTTCTAACTCCCTTATCATCCATGAATTCCATCAGCCAATAAGGCCTCAAATTCACTCTCTTTCATGTGAAGGGAATAGACAGAGTTTTTGGAAGTGTATCTTTGGCTCTATTGTTCCTTAGCTCCTCTATTTTCTTTAGGACTATTAACCTTGTAGTCACATAAATCCAAAGTTCTTCTTGAAGGATGAATAGACCTTTATCAGTATAAATTGGCTTTCTTGAAGAATCATGTGAAGTGGCCATGTGATCTCTTTCCCTCCCTTATACTTGAGCACTAGCCTTTCAGGAAGATGTCTGTAGGCATCAATCTCTCTTACTTCTTCCAATTCTTCCAAGTAGAGGTTTATCTCAGAGAACTACTTGATGTCACAAATGTATAAGAGATCCTCCTTATTGACTGTGGGTTGAGATTTGGTTAGGGTCAAGAGTCACAGGCTTCACTTTCGTGATTGCTTTAGTCTTTGTTTTCTTTAACTTGTTGAAGATTGGAAAGTTTAGTTCAAGAATTGGAAAACTATCCAAGTCTACTGGCTCATCCTTTGGAATTATGGGCTCACCATGAATATTCCTTGTTGGATCCACCACCTTGAATTCTTCAAATACCACTGAGGGTTTTGATGTCTGAGTTAAAGTTGTAGACTTTTTAGAAATGAAGTCTTCCATCTCCTCATCACTGAAGTACAATTTTCTTTTGGAGTGGAGCTTGTATCTGAATCTTCTTTTATGTTGTGGTTGTTGCATTTTCTGATCTTGAGGTTCAGCAATCACAGATGGTTGTGCAGAAATCTCAGTTGTAGTCTTCACAGCTTGAAGTTTGGCCAAGATAGCAGCTTCCTCCTTCTTTTGTTTGAGCTTCTTAGCATCTAAGGCAGCTTGCTTTTTTTCTTGCCTGATTTTTTCCTTCTCTTCCATTTTAGCTTCTACAAACTGAGGGTGTCCAGCCACCACACAGATTTCTTTACCATTTCTGTAAATCTTGGCAATTCTTCTTTTAAGTGTTGAATCAGCTGGATCTTTGAAAAATGCAATTGACCTAGCCAACAGATTCTTCTCATCTGGCCTAGGTGTTTCATATACTATATCCATAGGATTTTTGTCTGAAAACTTTGAGTAGTTTCTTTTAGGCTTCATGATCAGATTTGCCTTTGGAGATTTGATGCAAGATGTTTGGCCTTTTTCCAGATAATTCATACTCATTTCATTCACAGAAATATTCTTGACTTGAGAGTGATGAGTGAAGATTTTTTCTGGATTCTGAATTGGTCCAAACTTCTATTGAATTTATGCATCTATCTTTCTCCATTTTTCTTTTAATTCCTTCTCAGTTACTGCTACATCAATCTTTAGCAGTTTATCATTTGTTTCCAGTTTTGCTGCTTCCAGATTTATGATGTCAATATTGTCCATGGATGGTGGCTTGGTGAAAGCAATTGTTAGCACAATTACTTTGATGACTTGGATGTTGAGTTATTTCTCCCCCTCACTAGATGAGCCTTTCTTCCCTTTTTTGTTAGCATCAAGTTGGAGAGTGGAAGGGAGTTGAGCAGCCACCAACGGTTGGAGCAGAGAAGTCTGAGTTTCTTGATTAGCATGTGTCTTGGCCATTGACTTCTCCACATCAGATAATCTAGAGTCCATGGTCTCAACCTTTCTATTTAGATCGGTTTCCTTCCTTAGCTTCTGAGATATCTCAGTCATGGTGGTTCTAGGAAGTCTAGAATCCAACCTTGCAATAAAATCATATTTTACTTCAGAGACTTCCTGCTTGATTTCATCCATACTTTGACTGTGTTGGAGATCTTGAATATTATGCAGCTGAAGAGCTTCAAGATGTGCTGTAAGTAGCCTCTTTGTGCTGGCATTTGTAGATGCTTGATTGGCTATTTGGGTGTCATAAATTAGCTTGAATAGTGTTGATTGGAGATGTGAGTAGGAACATTCTTTAGTTAGAATCCAGGCAGGAACATCTGCATCTCCCCCTATGCTCATGTTCTCTTCCTCATTATCCCCACCAGCATCCCCAAATGAGTCTTCAACCAGTTCAAAATCACTGCCATTAGTTGAAGGCATAGCAGTGATTGCATCCTTTGATCTTTGTAGAGATTGAGTAGTGTGCACCAAGTTGAGCATCTTTTCAGCCTCCTCATTGCCATGTACAGCATCTAGGGAAATAGAATATATGACAGCTTGATATTCTTGCTGAAATAGTCTTTTCCTTTCTGCATCACTGACATTCATTGACTCACTAGCAATGATGTCCATCCTTATCTCTCATGTACCTGCATTTCTCTCATGATCTCTTTGTTTTTTCATCAAGAGCTCCCCTTGGCTTCCCACCCTACACCTTCACCTTCACCATCTAAGGTGGGACTCCTCTCACCCACTTTTGCCAGTCCTGAAGAAATGGGCTACATAGGTTCACTCATAATCTCTCCTTTTTCTTGGGAGCAACCCAGCCTCTCACTCAGTTCACTCCCTTCCCTCAGTCCTAAGAGTTATTATACTACTACTAAGTCATCTGCACTTGTGGTAATTGAAGAAATTTGAAGTTGCGCAGAGACTCCCGACGGATGATGAATATCCATCGGGATAGTAGTTTGGCTAGCCGACGGATGACTGCTGTTAGGCACATCCGTCGGGATACAATCACTACTCGACGGATGAAGAATATCCATCGGGATAGAAGAAATGAATGAGTTAGGAGTGGAGACTATTGTAGACTCTGTGCAGATTGATGAAAATTTCGGCACAGATGTCTCAACAGACTAAAAAAAATGGCAAATGAGCCAACAAATCATCTAAAAGATGATGCTCACTTGCTTAGATTTTTGGCTTCTCCAATAGAGTTAAAAATGGAGAATTTGGAAGTGATGTACTGATCATATCAACATCTAGTGAGTGTGTGGGTGAATTTAGTATTTCAGGTGCTTCAATTATTAATGATTTTGGCTCTGACTCCACATTTATTGGAGCCACATCAATCTGACTTTGAGATGGTGCAGTAAGTTGGTCTTTAGCACAAGTTTGCATTGTGTGTGTTCCCTGTGCATCCCCAAGGGTTCTTGATCTTTTCTTTCTAGCATAGGTCTGTGGTGAACTTGTGACTCTAACCCTCTTGGCATGAGCTCCTGGTTGGGAGCTTGTTTCAATAGTAATATCCTTTTTGGAGGATGAAACTAGAAGTGAGCTTATTTCCTTATTAACAAACTGTGGTGTGGCTAGGCTTAGGTACACTTCTCTCACCAGCCTTATCCTTAGGGTTTCTTTGATTTTCACCCTGACCCTCACCTTGCTCACTCACCTTCACACTCCCCTCTTTGTGTTTAGTTGATTTTACAACTGATTTCTTTTGAAAGAAACCAGAGGGGGCTTTCTTAGTTTTAGATTTTGAAATTGTTGGTTCGGTAGCTTGGGTAGGAATATGTTGGGTCATTGACACAGATGCCATTTCTACACTTGAAGGCAAAGAAATGTGTGAGGTTGGAAGAGTGGAGACAGTGGTACTTACCTCACTTACCTGAGGTCCCTCCATGATTGGAAAGTAATGGAGGGGCACCTCCTTGTGGTGACTTTCCCTATTGAGATCAGCAATGACTCTCCTTTCTTGAACCCAACAATTTAGCTTGTTGGTTGGGTTTTTAACAACAATATTCTCAATAAGATGGTTAGCAAGCATCACAAAAAATCTAGCATAATAGACACGTTTACCTCTCTTATTCACTTCTCCTAACTTATAACCTAACTCAAACAAGACCAAGTCACTGAAATTAAAGTACTTATCAGTAACTAGCATGTAAAGCATGTTAAGCATGGAGATGTTAACAGAGTCAAAATTGCTAATTATACCAGAAAATACTTTAGTTACCACATCACACAGATAGATCCATGTTAGGTCTCAATATGTTTGTAGAAGGGGGGTTGAATACAAACAATACCGTTTAATCGAATAAAATGCAAAATAAAAAAGTGAAACAAAATTCAAGTTAAATAAAACTATTATTAAACTTGAAAGGTGTTACAACAACGGTATCGTTTACAAGGGATTAATCTCAAATAAATTATTCCAAATCTAGAATAAATTCGACATGAACTTTTTCTATTTTTGTAATAAAAAGGATCAAATGCTAAATGCAATTTGAGATTAAGTTCTAGGGATTTTGATCCGTTAGATAGTTACACAAGAACAAGAAAAGGATTTCTAGTGGATTAGATTTAACAATAAATACTAGACATAAATGATCTGTGAATTTGCAATAAGTTATCTGCTATTTTTCTCTGTTATGTGTTCTTCTATGTTTTATATTCAATGCTCTGCTCCCTTTGAAAATCAGCTTGAGTTCTTTTATATTAAATCAATCCTTGATTTAACTGGCAAGACAATCCTTTTAGCTTAGCATGACAATCCTTTTAACTGGTAGGACTTTCGGTAGGACTATCCATTGAACTGATAGAACTTTCGGCAAGACAATCTAAATGAACTAGCATGACTTTCGGTATGACTATTGATTGTCATACCGATTGTCTTGCTAATACAAAAGATAGTCTTGCTGGATTAAAACAGATTTTAATCAAATAATAATTCTGAATTAATTAATCAATTAATTCAATTAATCAATAAATTAATCTTTGCAGATTTAATTTATTCTCTTAATTAAATTATATGACTTAATTAATTAATAGAGAATTAATACTAATCTTGAGCAGCAACCATTCTTCTGAAAATCTTCTGAAAATCACTGTCAATTATGAATCAATTCCACCACTTCAATGTTGACACTCGATGTACTGTCTGGTTCATGAGTGACTAACTTTCGTGACGTTTCTTCATGCCTTGACTTTGATACTCTTGATTTTCATCAGACTAAATCCTTGTAATTAATTGATACCCTGACGAGATCTCTGTCACTTGATTAAATCCACAATCTTGATTTATATCACTGAGGCTTGATCAATTTCTTGAGCTTCTTCCAGTGAATTAAGTCCTCAAGTCTCTAGACGAACAATGTTACTTAATCCTTTGACATATGTTACTTTGAGAGATCTCTCTGACGATAGAACCACTATTTACTTGTTGCATCCTTATTTGAGTTGAGTTAAATCCTCGAATAAACAAATAGGCTATGACATATGCCTTTCAATCTCCCCCTATTTGTTTGTTAGACAATAACAACAAATACCTAGAGGATAACTCAACTAACAAATAAGAAAAAGATATAAACAGTAATGCAAAGTAAATAGCAGAAAAGTTCTGGATTATATTTAACATTTTCCAGATTCCAAAAGAAATTTACAAGTGAATACAAGATAGATGTTCCTCTAGACTGAACATATAACTACATTAGTCTATCTTGATTCATAAAGCCCTAATCATATTACATTAAATTTTGAGCTAATTGAATTCAGTTGTCTTCCCTTCCGAATTCACCTTCTTCCAAATCTTGAAGCAATTTCTTGTCAAAGACACGATCCTTTTCAGAAGTGAAGCTGGCTGGTCTGACTAGTTGAACTCTAACTGACTTTAGCTTATTCTTGAACTGATTGTACCTTTTAATATTCTTTTCACAATAAGCTTGAATCAGATCAGCTGTTTGAGTTTTCAACATGGATGAATATCCAGCAGTTCTTAAGTGATGTTCCATCCAGACAAGATGCTTAGCTGAGTAGTCTTTAAGAGATTGTGAATCGAGCTGGCAGATTTGAAGACAGTCAGACTTAAAGAATCTTACCTGATGAGGATTGTTGATCACTTGAGGACTAGCCCTGCTGGCAAACTCTTTGAGCCTTTCTCGAAGAACTTCATTCAATTCTGAGCTTCTTTTGACTTTGTTGAGAAGAACCCAAATCTCTGATAAAGAACGATTCTCAAACAGATAAAGTGATACCTTGAAAGATCCTTCGCTCTGACAATATACAAATATGCTCATTTTATTTAGAGATCTGTCAAAGGCAGCTGTGATCCTTGAGACTTCGGTCTTTATAGCATTCATGTACACGTCATTGTTTGGATTAGAGATCTCCAACTTGTCCACAAGATGTAGAAACTGCCTATCATTGTTTGTGCTCAGCTGAGGCATATCAAGTACTCTCCTAGCTTCATCCCATTTTTCACCAATCTTCAGTCTAACATCTCTTCTCCTTTCTTTAGCTTTAATGTCATGAAGATGTTGCTTTTCAAGAGTTTCTGTTTGTTCAATGTTTTTCCTCATATCAATGATCTGGGATACCTTTTTGAGTTCAGCTTCTTTTCTTTTCAACTCTGACTGCTGCTGCTGAAACTCTTTCTCAAAAATAGGATCCACTGGAGCTTCCTTTTCCCATTCTCCAAAATCACTTTCCTCCTCAGCTTCAAAGAAACCATCTTTATCTTTCAAGACTGGTTCAGTGGGAACATCAAAATATCAAAGTCATCCTGTTCTCCACTATAGTAGACATCATCAGCCTTCCCTGTGCCTCTAGCAGACGAATCTTTTCCTTTTCCCTTTTCACTTCTCCTTTTCTTCTCCCCCTTAGTTGAGGAATCTTCTACAGACTTTCCCTTAGACCCTCCATCACCTCCAGAGCCTGAGCCTCCACCAGACGGCCCTTCAAAGAAAGTTCTTTATTCTTCATTAGGGCAGTGAGAATTTTTGATCATGAAGTACAAGTGCTTCATCCCTTCATTGAGATGTTCCATGCCCGTCTCTATCTTCAGAAAACTGGAGGAATCAAGTGAATGATTCATTTCAACCAAGTCTTCAAGAGAAGTTATTCTTGTATGGAGAGAGCAAAAGTTTGAAATATCTTCAGCTGATAATGTTGGAGATGCCTGAATTGAGTTAAGCTTTGGTACAACAGAGGTCTTCAAATCTGATATTTCAGTCCTGATGAGAGCTAGCTGATTATTGACAGAGGTGGAAGAAGAAGACTGTTCAGCCACTTGTACTTTGAATGATTGAGCCTTAGCCTGACTTTTTGCAAGTTGTTCTTTCAGTTCAGCAATTTGAGCTAACAGATTTTCAGTGTTTGTGTCTGTGTGTGCGCTCATCTAAATATCTCTCCTGTTTGATTCACTCAACTCACGTGCTTGTGTATCTCTCAATATTATTGCTCGTGAGGAGTCTTCCTGATGCTGATCGTCTGTACCTGTAATTGAAATCACCCTAGCCTCTTCAAGAGAGGTCAGTGGTGGTGCAATGGGAATTCGCGAGTCCCGATCCTCAGTCAAACCTATCTTTTCATGTGAAATAGATGTCTGAATTGCTTAAGGGATAGATTGACCGAGTTGCCCTCCACTTTCTCCAGATAAATCTGCGAGTGGAGAATCCCGTGAGGGAGCCAGAGGTGTTGGATCTGGGAGGGGAGAAAATGACTCTATTAAAGGTGGCTGAGAGTCAGATTTTCCCTCAAAAGCATGTGACTGCTCTTCTGCCATAACTATGGCAGGCAGTGTAACCGACTCAATGTGCACTCCTCGCTCCGTGTCCTGAGTATCATCTATTGGTCTGTATGCTTCCATTGTGAGTAATGGAAGTGTGCTTGACTCAGTACAGGATACCATGGCCCTATGGTGAATTTCAATAGATTCATCCTGTTGATAGAATGTCTTTAGTAACTGTTCACTGGCCATATCAAAGTCCATGTCTAGTTGGAAGGACAAGGATGGGCTTTCAGATGCCTCAGTAAATGTTCTTCTTTTCTTGGGAGGAGGCAGAGCTGAGGGTTCATTCACATCCACCAACATACTACTTCCTACTAACCTTCTAGGCAACATTTTAGACAGTGGGGGAGAGGTTGAGATAGGTTGTGACTCTGTGTTTTGCTCTATGACCTGGGATTGAAGCTGTGGTTCTACAACTTCATGGTCAGTCCTATCAACCACTAGGGGTCTTTCAACAGAAGTAGGAATAGTTTGAGTTTGAGGAATTATTACCTGCAGAGGAAGAGTATCTGATGTTTGAGCCTGGGTGGTTTGAACCACTGGAGGTTGAGCTTGCTGTTCATGACCGGGAAGATTGAAGATAGGTAAAGGAATGTAAGTGGCCATGAAAGCAGATACAAGTACTGGAACTTGCATGAATTTGAAGGTTGTGTCTTAGCGTGTGTAAATCTTTTTGCTTACTAGAGGGGGTTCAGTTACTGAAGAGTTAGCAAAAAGAGCTTTACGCTTAGGTGAGAGAAGATGTTCTGCTATGAGCATGAGAAAACGAGCGTAGTAGCACGAAACCCTACGATTTTAGAATGATCACGTAAAGCAGTAGTGAGACGTCTCAAAAGAATGGGTAAAAGTAGTTTGCCAAAATTGATCCTTTGATTGAAAACAACCGCAAGACCAATATACTGCAGAGTGGAAGTGATGTTGTGAAAGTTGGATTTAGTGCAGTTGGCAAACACTTTGGAAAGTGTATCGAAGAAAATATCCCATTCAGAAACCAAATTGGATTTAGACAACTTGGTTAAATTAATCACCCCCTGATAGTGAATAGCATGGAAAAAGTTTGAAATATCATTTTCAGAGGGTAAATTACAGAAATTGTCCATTGAAAAATTTAATGCTCGATTGACGACTGTTTTATCAACTACATACTGTGTGTTTGCCACGGTGAATGAAAAAGATTTAAAATCATCGGCCACAGTAGAGGTTGTGCAAATCAGTCTGAGCAGATCGACATTTAAAAGCACATTTGATTTAATAGCAGAGCTAACAATCGAATGGTCATTTAAAAATCTAATCCACGGCTTAAATTTTTCCACATCACATTTTTCTGGATTAAAATAACCAACAAGATTATGCGAGACAATTTGGAAATTGAGAGCCATTAAAAAAAATTCAATAAAACACACAATTTCAGAATTTTAAGAATGAAATTAAGAGTAATTCGAATTAAAAATAAATAATAATCCGAATTAATTTAATTATATCCCAAAAATTTTAAAACAAGTATATCTAGTTGATTTTTGTCCCACAAACACACTTAAAACAAAACAGATTTTATACACACCCAATAACAAAAAGAATTTTAAAACCTAGAAACAAAATGGGCAGCACTTCTGTATATATACACGCGTATGTATATATCTCAGAAGTGAAGTTTTGTGAAGCTGAGTAAAAACTCGAGCAAGAACAATGGTGACTGTTTATTAGTTCGAAGAGAGAGAGAAAGAAACACAACTGCTGGAATTTGAAAGGAAAAACAAAAAACTGAACTGATTACTAATAAAAGAAATAAACAACAAAAAAAAACTTAAGTAGACAACTGGTATGACAATCGAGGAAAGTCATACCGATTGTCTTCCCGATTGTCATACCAGGCTAAAGGAAATAACAAAAACAAATAAAAATAAAACCGGTATGACAATCTGATAGTCATACCGATTGTCATACCAGTATAAAAGTCATGAATATATCAGAATAAACTATAAAGACAATCGATAGTCATACCGATTGTCATTCTAGTATAAAATAAAACAAATATATATATACTGAAATGACTTTCAGCAAGAAAATTTCAATTGTCTTGCCGATTGTCATTGCAGAAGGTTTACGGATACAGAATAAAACAAATATAAACAGAATAAATAATTATAACACAGAATTAATACTTACAGTTTACAGAATAAATTTACAAAAACAAAAGCAATATTTCAGGAATAATTATATTTTATTCAAAAAATAGATTTCTGTTGAATTTTAGCAAATAAAATTCATAGAAAAATATTTTTTTTTAAAGAAAATAAAATATTCTGAGATATTAAAATTAACAAGTAGAATAAATAAATAAGATAAGATAATAAAACTTACATAGAAATAAGAAAGAAATTATGGAAAATATGATAAAATAAATTTGCAAATGAATTTTTTTCATTCATGAAAAATTCATTTGTAAATTCATTCAAGAACAGATTTCAGATGTGCACAAGTTTAATCACTAAAGCTATTCAACATACCCAATTTACCAACTAATTTGGTAAATGTGGATTCATCAAGAGGTTTAGTGAAAATATCTGCTATTTGTTCTTCTGTTGGAACAAAAAATAGTTCAACAGTACCATTCATGACGTGCTCTCTAATAAAATGATACCCGATGTCAATGTGCTTGATCCTTGTATGATGCACAGGGTTGTTGGTGATGGCTATTGCACTTGTATTGTCACATAGAATAGGTATTTTGTCCAATACAGAGCCATAGTCCCGTAGCTGATTCCTAATCCACAAGATCTGAGCACAGCAGCTTCCAGCAGCAATGTATTCAGCATCGGCCGTTGAATTGGAAAATGTTTGTTGTTTCTTGCGGTACCATGAGACTAGTCTGCTACCTAGGAATTGACAACTCCCTGAGGTGCTTTTTCTATCAACAACACTTCCTGCGTAATCTGAATCTGTATATCCAACAAGGTTAAAACCAGATTCTTTAGTGTACCAAATACCTAGATTTGGTGTTCCCTTAAGATATCTCAAGATTCATTTAACAGCAACGAGATGAATATCTCTAGGATCCACTTGGAACCTTTCACATAAGCATGTAGCATACATAATATCTGGTCTACTTGCAGTAAGATAGAGTAATGAGCCAATCATACCTCTGTAGTTTGTGACATCTACCTTAATGGAGTTTTCAAATGGTCCAAGCTTGACAGCTGTAGTTGACGGAGTCCTTGCTGATGCAGAATCCTCTAGATTATACTTTTTGAGGAGTTCCTTGAGATACTTGGATTGACAAATAAAAGTTCCATCTAACCTTTGATTTACTTGTAATCCAAGAAAGAACTTCAGCTCTCCCATCATGCTCATTTCAAATTTGTTGTGCATTAACTTAGCAAATCTCTTACAGAGATTATCATTAGTAGACCCAAATATTATATCATCCACATAGACTTGGACTAATATAGTATCATTCTTATGCTTTTTAGAAAAGAGAGTTTTGTCTATGACACCTCTAATAAAGCTATTTTCAATAAGAAATTCAGAGAGAGTGTCATACCATTTTCTCGGAGACTGTTTGAGTCCATAGATAGCCTTGAAAAGAAAGTAGACAAAATACAAATGATCTGGATCTTCAAAACCAGGAGGTTGCTCTACATACACCTCTTCATCCAGCTTTCCATTCAGAAAGGCACTCTTGACATCCATTTGATAAACTTTAAAGTTAGAGCATGCTGCGAATGCCAGAAATATCCTAATGGCCTCTAGTCTAGCCACTGGAGCATAGGTTTCATCATAATCAATGCCTTCAGCTTGAGAGTATCCTTTAGCTACCAGTCTTGCTTTGTTTCTTGTAACCACACCATCTTCATCTAGTTTATTCCTGAATACCCACCGAGTACCAACAGCTTTCTTGTGTGTAGGTCTAGGTACCAGTTTCCAGACTTGTTGATGTTTAAACTGATTGAGTTCATCTTGCATAGCAATCACCCAATCTGGATCAGTCAGTGCTTCTTCAAACTTCTTAGGTTCCATCTCAGAAAGAAATCCTGAGAATAGATATTCATTTTGAGTAGCACGTCTAGTTCTGACTCCAACATCTGGATCACCAATAATCAACTCAAAAGGATGAGCTTTATTCCAGACAGTCTGTCTTGGAAGATTTGATCTTGATGATTCGCCTCGAAACTCATTGGGATGTTGTGTCCTACTAGTTGATCCTTCAGCATCTCCCCCTGAGTTGTTGTCAGGTTGACTTGATCATTCTTCGTCAATAGCAGTGGTATCTCCATTGTTGCCAATGTTTCCATCACCATTACTTTGAGTATCATCATGATTAACAGGTTCTTCACCAGCAACAACCTCAGGTTCTTGATCATGTTCTGAAACTGAATCTGACATATCATCAAACTTCAGTTTCTCAGAAGGATCTTCAGTTTGGATACTAGGGAGTTTAGTGTCATCAAATGTAACATTTACACTTTCAGTTACTTTGTGTTGATCAATGATATACACCCTGTACGATCTTCTTCCATATCCAACAAAAATACCCTCATATGCCTTTGCCTCGAATTTACCACGACGATCATCTCCATCCTTGAGCACGAAGCATCTGGCACCAAATACATGAAAGTATTTGATAGAAGGTTTCTGTTCATTCATAATCTCATAAGGAGTTTTCATGAAGTCTTTGTTGATTAGAGTTCGATTCTGAGTATAACATGCAGTATTGACAGCTTCAGCCCAAAAGTACATTGGAAGACCTGATTCACTTAACATCGTTCTTGCAGCTTCAATCAATGTACGATTCTTCCTTTCTACCACTTCATTTTGCTGAGGGGTTCTAGGAGCTGAAAATTGTCTGGTAATCCCTTTGTCTGTACAGAATCCATTGAGAAGTGAATTCTTGAATTCTGTTCCATTATTTGACCTTATTCCTCTAACAGGGACATTAAAATCTAACTCGATCAACTTGATATGATCAATCACATCTTGTGGTGTTTCATTCTTAGAGTGAAGGAATAAAACCCATGTATACTTGGAATAGTCATCAACTATCACAAGACAGTAACACTTCTTTGACATCGAAAGAACATTAACTGGTTCAAATAAATCCATGTGCAATAATTGCAGGACACCAGTTATGGAGGATGTGCCAGTGCCTCTGTGACTTGCTTTCTTTGACTTTCCTTTCTGGAAAGCCTCACACAGTCCTTCTAGGGAGAATTCCAGTTGAGGCAGACCTCTGACCAATTCTCTTTTGACAAGAGAATTCATTGTTTTGAAATTGAGATGGGAAAGTCTCTTTTGCCATAGCCAACTCTCATCTGACGATGCCTTTGAATAGAAACAATTGACTTCAGGATTGCTTCCAGAGTTCATGTCAGCTACGAACAGATTTCCTTTCCGGATTCCCATCAAGGAGGGTTTTTCATTTTTCTTGTGCAGAATCTGACACTTCAGCTTGTCGAATAAAACATTGTAGCCATTGTCACAGAATTGACTAATGCTAAGCAGATTGTGTTCAAGTCCTTGCACAACATACACATTTTCAATGATAACATTTCCAGCTAGGAAACAGCCATATCCCTCAGTTAAACCTTTGTTGTTATCTCCAAAGGTAACCACTGGGCCAGCTTTCTCAACCACATTTGATAGCAGGGCTCTATCTCCGGTCATATGTCTTGACAATCCGCTGTCAAGAATCCACACTACCGGTTGTACCTGTTTAATGCCCTACAATACAAATGGATTAGACCTTCTTCGGAACCCAAGCTTGGTTGGGTCCGGCATACTTGTAAAATTGGCCTTTATCAGGCAAAACAACATTCTTAACTTTAATGTTCTCAACTTTCTCAATGACTGGACATTTGACCTTGTAAACAGCCTTGACAAATTTCTGTTTAGGCTTAGGCACAAATGTCTCCTTTCTAGCTTTAGGAGGACTAGCAGTCTTAGACCTATCATGCTTCCTATTATTCACATGCTGACGAGGAGTAGTCTTATCATTAGAAACATACTTACCATTAAAATAAGCATACATCAAATTAAAAGTACAAGACATACAATCAGGAACACCACATGCTTTATGAGAGGGATTAACAACAGGCAACTTATGCATGGTAAACATGGCATTTTTGTTATCCAACTCATGTGTGTCTGAGTTAGTCTCAGTTGCTTTCACAGCTTTGACTGGAACCTTTGACACACTTGACTTGGAAACAACTTTCTCATTAGCAAGATCTTCAGTACAAATTTCTTCTTGAATAATAAATGACATCTCATCAAATGGTTCAGCAATTGATTTTTTATAGAGGGGTTCATCAACACCCTTAAGCACATGTGGTACTTCCCTACCTTTAGCACAGACATGAGGAGGGGAGTTTATGCCTAATTCTCCAATAGCAACATAATAATCATAACCTACTCCAGATGTTTGATTAATAGCTTGCTTATTGTAGAACTCTTTAGCCTTAGAGCAAGAATTAAAGTAAGCTTTGACCTTAGTCTCAAGACCGGTGATCTTGTCTTTGAGAATAGTTTCGAGTTGTCTATAACAGTCAACTCTATTCTCTAGAAAAGATACTTGTTCTTTTAATTTATCTTGATTAATGTGCACAAGTCTTAATTCATTGACCTCTTTCTCAAGGTCTTTGATTTGTTGATTTAACATTTTATTATCACGATGAGCACAATCTAAGGAACCTCCTAGATGATAAACTAATTCAGAATCAGTAATTTTTACCTCTTTTCTTGACGATGAGGTGTTTGCATCACTAGCCATGAGAGCAAGATTCCCAACTTCTTCATCTTCACTGTTAGTATCATCCCAGCTTCTTCCCTTTTCCAGGTAAGCCCTTTCAGATTTACTCTTCTGATTAGAATCATAAGAGTTCTTCCTAAATTGTTTTGGCTTCCTGCATTCTGTGGCAAAGTGTCCCAACTCATTGCAGTTGAAGCATCGAATGGTGTTTCGAACAACCATCCTTGTTTTGTACCCACCACTGCTGGTGTTAGAGGATGAAGATCCACCTTTCTAGAATCTGTTGTAGTTGGACTTGTACTTGAACTTGGGATTCCTCTTGAATCTGACATTGGAGAATCTCTTGACAATCAGGGCCATTGACACAGCTTCCAATTGCTCCAGTTCTTCCAAGGAATAAAAATCATCTCCTGATTGATTTGTAGTAGGAGGATCAAATTCTGCTACTATCACATTTTCTTCAGCCTTGGAAGACTGTACCATTCTTTCTGACTGTTGAGATTGTTATTGTTGTTGTGGTTGTTGTTGTTGTTCTTCAGCTACTAGAGTAGTAGACGTGCTGACCACTCTTCCTTTCCCGTAGACTTCCTTCTGCTGAATCTGCTCCAACTCATAGGTCTTTAACACATCATAGAGCCTTTCCAAAGAAATCTCACTCAGATCTCTTGTTTCTCTTATGGCAGTGATTCTATGTTCGAGATGAGTTGGCAGTGTTAAAAGGAACTTTTTGTTGACCTCCCTGATTGAATAGTATTTACCATTAATGTTCAGGTTGTTGATCAATGCATTGTACCTCTCAAACACTTCAGTGATTCCTTCTCCTGGATTGGATTTAAAGTATTCATACTCAGAGGTTAGGATTTCTAACTTGTTCTCCCTAACTTCCTCTGTGCCTTCATTAATCACCTCAATAGTTTCCCAGATGTGTTTGGAATCTTTACAGTTTATCACATATTTATTCATCAAGGGATCAAGGGAATCTACTAAAATTAATTGAAGGCTAGCATCCAGGGAGGCTTCTTCTTTTTCAGCAGGAGAAAAATCCTCAGGATCTTTTCCATAAGTTCTAGCTTTGGTAATCACCACATCATCTTCTATTACCTCTAGTTCAATAACAATCGAAATTTTTGGACCCTTCTTTAACACTTCCAGATATTTGGGATTTGCAACTTGTAAAAACAATAGCATCTTCTTCTTCCACATAACATAATTTTCTTTATCGAATAGTGGAATTTTAACTGTTCCAACTTTTTGTGTAGACGTTATGAATTTTTTTGAGTAAATAAAAATTCAAGGAGTGAAAGAATCACAAAAGTCTAGGATCTTGATTTGTTCGTTAATCAGAAGGCTCTGATACCAATTGTTAGGTCTCAATATGTTTGTAGAAGGGGGGTTGAATACAAACAATACCGTTTAATCAAATAAAATGCGGAATAAAAAAGTGAAACAAAATTCAATTTAAATAAAACTATTATTAAACTTGAAAGGTGTTACAACAACGGTATCGTTTACAAGGGATTAATCTCAAATAAATTATTCCAAATCTAGAATAAATTTGACATGAACTTTTTCTATTTTTGTAATAAAAAGGATCAAATGCTAAATGTAATTTGAGATTAAGTTCTAGGGATTTTGATCTGCTAGATAGTTACACAAGAACAAGAAAAGGATTTCTAGTGGATTAGATTTAACAATAAATACTAGAAATAAATGATCTGTGAATTTGTAATAAGTTCTCTGCTGTTTTTCTCTATTATGTGTTCTTCTGTGTTTTATATTCAATGCTCTGCTCCCTTTGAAAATCAGCTTGAGTTCTTTTATATTAAATCAATCCTTGATTTAACTGGCAAGACAATCCTTTTAGCTTAGCATGACAATCCTTTTAACTGGTAGGACTTTCGGTAGGACTATCCATTGAACTGATAGAACTTTCGGCAAGACAATCTAAATGAACTAGCATGACTTTCGGTATGACTATTGATTGTCATACCGATTGTCTTGCTAATACAAAAGATAGTCTTGCTGGATTAAAACAGATTTTAATCAAATAATAATTCTAAATTAATTAATCAATTAATTCAATTAATCAATAAATTAATCTTTGCAGATTTAATTTATTCTCTTAATTAAATTATATGACTTAATTAATTAATAGAGAATTAATACTAATCTTGAGCAGCAACCATTCTTCTGAAAATCACTGTCAATTATGAATCAATTCCACCACTTCAATGTTGACACTCGATGTACTGTCTGGTTCATGAGTGACTAACTTCCGTGACGTTTCTTCATGCCTTGACTTTGATACTCTTGATTTTCTTCAGACTAAATCCTTGTAATTAATTGATACCCTGACGAGATCTCTGTCACTTGATTAAATCCACAATCTTGATTTATATCACTGAGGCTTGATCAATTTCTTGAGCTTCTTCCAGTGAATTAAGTCATCAAGTCTGTAGACGAACAATGTTATTTAATCCTTTGACATATGTTACTTTGAGAGATCTCTCTGACGATAGAACCACTATTTACTTGTTACATCCTTATTTGAGTTGAGTTAAATCCTCGAATAAACAAATAGGCTATAACATATGCCTTTCACTCCATTCCTTTCTAAGACCTAACCTCCTAATTTCACTTAACTTAGAAGTAGGAAGTACATAGCCCATAGAATTTAGCATGTTAACTATATCAGTGTATGTGCGTGGAACAGTAGCAGTGTTATCTGGAATCCTAAAGAATGCTTTAACAATGTCACTGTTAATGCAAAACTGCTTACCTTTGAGAGTGAAAGTTATGGTCTTATCAGTAGAGTTGTACACAGCAGTTGTTCATATCTCCTTCACAACTTCACAGTCGATTGTGGGTGATTTCAGCATAGCATAACTGAGTTTAAAGCTCTTCACAAAATCCATCATCTTGTGAAAGTCTCCAGACTGAGGAATCTCCTTATTCACAAGTGCTGCAAAGTTGTTCTTTTCATATATATATCCAGATTGAGACATGATTTTGACTACTGTTCCATTGTTAGAGAATGAGAAATTTGCAAAGAGAACATTTACTTTGGAGAAGAAAGGAAGTTAGACCAATTGAATTGAGAATGATAAAAGAGTAGAATAAAAATGAATTCTGATTTTATACTATCTCAGAAATAAGCTGTCAAAACTAATAAAGTGAAATAAAGTAACCAATCAAAATAGCCCAAAATAGCCGTTTAAAAATAAATAAACTGTAAAAAATTTGTCACTTACCCGTCGTGTTGTGCTTACCAACTGTAAGTATACTCGATGGATAACGTTCAGAGTTTTAACGGCTAAGATTGAGACAATTCGACGGATGAGGATAAATCAATTATCCAGAAAAGTAATTGATTTTTATTAACAAATAATATTCCGACGGATGATCAAACTCGATGGATAATGAGCATTCGTCGGGATGTAAATTTTGACTTAGCCAAAATTTCATCCAAAACAGAAAAATCAATTAAGTTTCTGGCTGCATTAAAACTTGCAAAAATATCTGAAATAATTCAAGAATAATTAAGCAGACCTAACTCACTTACCAACCTTGAAAAGGTGGATTCATCAAGTGGCTTGGTAAATATATCTGCAAGCTACTTTGCACTTGGAACAAAATGAAGTTCCACAGTACCATTCATCACATGTTCCCTAATGAAGTGGTATTTGATGTCTATGTGCTTTGTTCTTGAATGCTGCACTGGATTTTCAGTGATGGCAATTGCACTTGTGTTATCACAGAAAATGGGAATTATATCCCCTTGTAGACCATAGTCGAATAGGAGTGAGCATTTCACGGGTCAGAACCGAGAACCGAACCGAGCCGTTCAAAAATTTCGGGTCCGGTTCGGTTCTTGAAATTTTAAAAATTTCGGTTCCCGGTTCGGTTCGGTTCTTAATGGTCAAAAACCGAAAGAACCGAGAACCGTTTATGTAAAATATAATTAGAATATATATAAAATATATTATATACAACTACGTGTCTTGTCTATGTATTCAGTCTTTTAATTTCTGCTCTAATATGTATATTATCAGTATAACTGTATATGAACCGACACGACACTCACACCATTAGAATTTAGAAGTAGAACGAACAAGGAGACGGGTATAACCCTAGTCCCTAAAGCTACAAGTATAATCTGATTCTTCTCTTCTTTCTCATCACTCAAAATATCTTATGGATTCAGCAAGAGATTCAGTAAGTACTTGTACTTTTACTTTCTTTTATGTTTCGTTAACTATATTACCTTATTAGGGTTTTCTTGAATATGATTAGTAGAAATCTTTTTAGTTCCCTCTATAGATTATAATGATTAATGATGATTGATGAGTATACAATCTACTACTAACTACTTGTACTATTGAATGTTGATATTATTCAAATGTATTAGCTTTTGTTAATTTTTGTTTATCGACCAATATGATTTTTTTTCACTTTTTTCAGAATCGTACCGAAGCTAATAATAACACAGACCTGAATGGAATAATCGTATCGGTGGACGGGTATTAGATGCATTTAGAAGTTCTTTATCTCCTGTAATTGTAGAAGCTTTATTGTGTGCACAAGACTGGCTTCGAGGATCTTTCCATTCAAATGATGTTAAAGAAAATGATGATGATCAAGAAAAGCTTGCCAAGGGTGAGAACTTATTTTCCTGAAACCTTGTATTTAGTTATCTCTGATTCTCTGTTACTAATCTCTAGTCCTGATTTTTTTAATCCATTAACCTACCTTCTTCACAGAATTCAGCAACTTGGTAGTAGATGCACTTTCAAGAAATATAGAGATTCAGGAGAACAACAATGAAGAAGAAGTTATTACTTTGAACTAAGGTATTATTATTAATACTACTGGTCTGACATAAAAATGCTATATTACTTAATTGGCAAGATTCAGGATTTATAAAGTATTATAAAGTAGCACTGCTGGTTATTAGGCTAAGTAGGAAAAAGAATAAAGTAATTTTGATTAAATTATTTATTCGATGACATACCTGAAGGATCTCTGATAGTCTGATATCAAACTAGATGCATTACTGGTCCACACAGAAATTTGGCTGAATACTACTGAACTTTCTAGTCTGTACTATCGTACGTAGTCTGCTGTTTGTTTTTGGATTCTGTTGTACGTAGTCTACTGTTTGTTTTTCGATTTTGTTTTTGGATGTACTGAATTAAGTAAGAAACAAAACCTGTGATTTGTGTCTTTCGCTTGCAATGTGATTAATGTTGTTTACATGCTCCTAGGGTGCGGGATCGGGTGATACTATATCTTTGTAACCTTATGCTTAATTTATGTCCTCTGTCATCTGTTTGATCAATATTTAAAAGCACAAGAAGGCTGTTTCACTCGACTGAGTTATGTAATTCTATCACAGTTAAACTCTTACATGAAAAATTTAAGGGCAAGTTATGTAAGCAATTTCAGAGAGTTCTGGTTGTCTACTCTCTGTGATGCTGAATTGCTGATCAGAGAAACCATTTCTATCGTTTCTGGTAATTGTTTTTTCTTCTTGATTTCTTTTGATTTATTTTTGCTCATGTTTTGATTCACAAGATTTCTTGATATTTTCGGTCAGGTCAATTTAGAGGGTGATACTAACGAAGCCGTAGCTTAATACAGGAAAGCTCAGCAGATATGAGGCCTTCTCTGTAGACTGTAGTGAAGCAGGACCTGTAATTCGACTAATGGTATGGCATGTGATGTAAATTATGTGAAACATCATGCATCACCTGGAAGCTGGAATGGAGTACATATCTATTATTTTGAATGTAACTTTTGTGAATGGATTGTATTTCTGTTAAAGTTTATATCACTGGATCGAACTAGAGAACAACTTCATGTCACTAGTTCGCTACTTGGTTTATATTTAAATTCTTCAAATAAACCTTTGGCACTTTCACAACTTTTCTTCCTAAGTTATATATATCAATGTCACTTGATTTATCTTTAAGAAATGGTAGAAATATGAATATATCTAGCAGTGGAAGCGGTTCTCGGTTGGAATTTTCTGAATTGTCTATAAATGTAGCAGGTGTTAGTCCCTTAACAATATGACAAGAATTACAGAAGGGGGGTTGAATGGAATTCTTGAAACTTTTTCTTGAAATAAAATGTTCTAACTCAAATATAAATATAAGTGTATTAATTAGCACAATACGGAATAAAAACTTAAGTGAATCAAAACACAAGTAATTAAAAACAAGAGTCTTTTAAAAACTTTCTGGTGGATTTGAATGATTCCACCAGAGATATATATTATATATCGAGAAAACCCTGTGTGCAAAAATGCTCACAGCTGCTTACAACAATTAAACTTCTAAGACTACAGAAAAATGTTAAGAATCCTGCTTACAAATGTTTCTCTGCTTTCGTGCTTAGTTCTTAGTTGCTACTACTTGGTTTATATATATCACCAAGATTACAAAGTAATAAGACAAGATAATAAAACAAAAACTATCTAGTCAATTACAATGCTATTTCATTACTCTATTCCAGCATCTTTGAATATCTTCATAATAGCATGGAAATGGCAATGCTTCTTTGTTCTCAAAAACCCAGTTGAATAGGCTACCACACTCCATTTGCATCCAATCGACGCATGTGACTGTGTTGTCACTGTCAACAGATATTTGAATTCTTTATTCGTCGGGTTCATGATCATCCGTCGAGTTATTGATCATCTGTCGGGTTGTCTATTTGATCATCCGTCGACTTCATTGTTGGTTATCAGTCGGGTAGCAAACTGGCACTTGACTTCATTTCATTTATGCAGAATTACAAGACATCATTTATGTACAATTAATCAACCTATTCTGCATATCTAGTTAAAGTCAACATAACTTGAATACTACTTACAGAATCTATACAATGGTGAATGCAGAAATGTGCTACAGACTTATTGTTACATAAGCTACTCACTCGATAATTAATAAATTGTCATCCGTCGGGACTATAATGAGTCATCCATCGGGACTATAAATCTTATCCGTCCAGTGCTACATTATTTCACTAAGTAAGATCTACTAAGGTGTTTTGTTCATAAAATCATCAAGTACACAACATATACACAACAATATCCCCCAATTTATGTCTACTGGAATTGTAGCCATAAATAAAGAGATACTTGATGATAACAAAACACCCTAAAAATATAACTTTAAGAGAAAGTAGATATTACTGAAAAGTGCTTCAATTAACAAAAATGTACAAAGTTTTTGCTCATAGTCATTTTCAAGATGCTCCTCTAGCCTGAGCAGATTTGTCTAGTTTCTTGAAGGTCTGGATCTCTTTCCAAGCTTTCTGTTGTTTTCCTCAATCTGATTTTGGAGCTGCCTGTGGAATTCCAGTTCATCAGATTCTGAGAGATTTAGCTTTCCTTGCATTTCCAAAAGAGTCTCATTGCTAGAGATGCTCAATTGGTCTTCTAATCTGAAGAATCTTCTCACACGTTTGTCATCTATGAACTCCATCAGCTAGTAGGACCTTAGATGCACTCTTCTCCCTGTGTAAGGATGATTAGAGTCTTTGGGAGTGCATCTTTAGCTCTAACACTCCTTATTTCATCAATCTTCTTCAATACCAATCTTCTTGCAGTAATGTTGAACCCAAAGTTCTTCTTGAAGGATGAATAAACTTTAATCAGTACAGCTTGGCTTTCTTGAAGGATCCTGTGAAGAGGCCACTGAATCTCCTTTCCTCCTTTCTACTTGAACACTAACCTTTCAGGTAGGTTTCTGTATGCATCAATTCCTCTCACTTCATCTAGTTCATCCAGATAGAGGTTTAGATCAGAAAATTCTTTGATGTCACACAAGTACAGATAGTCTCCCTTACTGACTTTAGATTGAGCTTTGACTTGAGATTTGGATTTGAGAGGTGACAGCTTCACTTTCTTGACTGCTCTTGACTTTGTTCTTTTTGGCTTGCTAAGGATTAGTAGATTAAAGTCAGGAATTGGTATGCTCTCCCATTCTATTGGTTCATCCTTGGGCACAATAGGTTCACCATGAATATTCCTGTAGGGATCCACCACCCTGATATCTTCAAATACCACAGAGGGCTTTGATGCTTGAGTTGTAGATGGTGTGGATTCCTTAGGAAATTGATCTTCCAATTCCTTGTCAACAATATCCAGTTTCCTTTTAGTTCTTTTAGCCAATTTCTTCTTTCTTGGAGATTTCTTCTATTGTTCAACTTGCTTCTTTGATTCAATAGCTTCAGATGGTTGAGAAGGAATTTGTTGTGATGAATTTACAGCATGTAGCTTGGCCAAGATAGCAATCTGCTCTTTTTTTTGTTTAGTCTTTTCAGCATCCAGAGCAGCTTGCTTCTTTTCCTGCTTCAATCTAGCCTTTTCTTCTCTCTTTGCTTGAGCAAATTGAGGATGTCCAGCCACAACACAATTTTCTTTCCCATTTTTGAAAATCTTGGCAATTATCCTTTTGGAAGCTGAATCAGCTGGATCTTTGTATAAAACAATTGACCTTGACAGAAGCTTCTTCTCATCAGGCTTAGGTGTCTCATACACAGTGTCCAAAGGGTTCTTCAATGATGATTTTGAGTAGTTTACCCTTGGTTTAAGAATTATTTCAGCCTTTGAAGATTTGATGCAGGAAGACTGTCCTCTTTCCAGATAGTTCATGCTCATCTCATTCACACTAATTGGCTTGACTTGAGAGTGATGGATGGCTGACTTAACTGGCTCCTTGACAAGTTCAAACTTCTTCTGTATTTCCTCATCAATCTTTTCCCAGTTGACTAAACTCAACTTTTCCTTATCAGCTGCTCTTAAGTTGGCTGCTGCTGTATTGATCAGATCTATACTATATGTCTCCCCCTCACTTGATCCTTTCTCCCCCTTTTTGTTATCATCAAGTTGAGTAGAGGAGGGGGTTTGAGTAGCCACCAGTTTTTGAAGTATATCAGTCTATTGGGCTTGATGGAGATGAATGGCAGTTAAAGATGCTTCCATGGCTAACATTCTTGTGTCCAAGGTATCTATCTTGGTTGACAGATCAAAATTTTTCCTTAATTGCCTCTTGATGTCAAGCATTGTAGCTTCTGGAAGTGTAGAATCTATCATGTCTGAAAGGGCCTTCTTATCTCCTCAATATCACCCTTCATGGTGTTCACATCCCTAGCATGCTGGAAGCCCTGGATTTGTTGAAGTTGCAGGGAGGCTAGATGTGCCTGAAGGAGCTTCTTGGTGTTAGCATTGGTAGTGGTTTGAAGAGCAGTATTTGTCTGATTGATTAACTGGATCAGGGTTGTCTTGAAGTAATGCTCATCACAGTGCTTTGAGAATGCCCATGATGGCATACCTGACCTTGAACTTTAGCCTACTTCTCCCCCTATGTCCATTGCTTCATCTTCACTATCCCACTCCCATCTCCAAAAAAATCAGCTGAACCACCAGTCTTATAGTCCACATCACCAGCTGTAGAAGGCAAAGCTGTGATGGCATCCTTAGCTCTCATTATAGACTGTGTGGTATGCACCAAATTCAGCATCATTTCTACATTATCATTGCCCTGTTCAGCTAGAAGTTGATAAGTTGGAACAGGGTGAGTAAATGCCTCAGCATCAAGGGAAGTGGAATCTATAACAGCTTTAGGATGCTGAGATAGTCCTTCCATGCTGCATCCTGGACATTCATTGACTCACTAGCAATGACATTCATCCTTATTGCTCCAGTACCTGCATTTCTCTCATTTTCTCTCTTTTGTTGCTTCAGGAGTCTCACCCTGGCTCCCCACCCTCACACCCTCACCTTCACCTACTAAGGTGGGACTCCTCTCACTCTCTTTTTCCAATCCTGAAGTAATGGATTGCAGATTTTCACTCATTTCCTCTCCTTTTTCCTGGGAGCAACCCAGACTCTCACTCAAAACACTCTTCTCTCTCAATCCTAAGAGTGACTGTACAACCACTAAATCTTCTGCACTGGAAATAATTGAAGTTTGAAGCTGTGCAGAGATACTCAATGGATGAGTGATATCCATCAAGTGAGTGGTTTTATAACTGCTGTTAGGCTTATCCGTCGGGATACAATCACTACTCGACGGATGAGCAATATCCGTCAAGAGAGTAGAAATGAATGAGTTGGGAATTGAAACTATTGTTGACTCTGTGCTGATTGAAGATATTTTAGGCACAGATGACACAACAGTTCCTGAAAGAATTGGCAAGTGAGCCAATAAATCATCTAAAAGATGATGCTCACTTGCACTAGATTTTGGCTTCCCCAACAGAGTTAAATAAGGGGAATCAGGAATTGATGTGTTTATCGTATCCACATCCAGAGAATTTTTTGGTGAGTTTGGTGTTTGAGGTACTTCTATAACTAGAGATTTTGGCTGTGACTCCATATTTATTGGAGCCACATCAAACTGAATTTGTTAAGGTGCAGTGACTGTGTCTTTAGCACCAGTTTGCACAGTGTGTGTACCCTGTGCATCCCCAAAGGTTTTAGATTTCGTCTTCCTGGCATAAGTTTGGGGTGAGCTTGTGTCCCTAACCCTCTTGGCCTGTGCTCTTGGTTGAGAGATTTGTTCAATAAATACATCCTTTTGGGAGGATGCAGCTAGAAATGAGCTTTTATCCTTTTTAAGCACTGCAGTTTGTTGGGAAACTGTAGTGTGGGTAGGCTGGGACTCACTCAATCTTCAACCTTATTCTTGAGGTTTCTTTTATGTTCACCCCTTCCCTCACCTAACTTACCCTCCTTCACACTCCCCTCTTTGGCTTTAGGGGATTTTTCAACTGGCATCTTTTGGGAGATACCAGAAGGGGCTTTCTTTGATTTGGATTTTGAAATAATTGTAGGTTTGGCAGCTTTGGTAGGCAACTGTTTGGTCATTGACATAGTTTCCATAGCCACACTTGAACTCAAAGAAATTGTGGAGGTTGGAATAGTTGTAGGGATAGGTGAACTTACCTCACTTACCTGAGGTGCTTGCATTACAGGAAAATAGAACATTGGCATATCCTTGTGATGATTGGCCCTGTTCAAATTTGCAATGAGCCTTCTCTCTTGAACCCAATAATCTAGTTTGTTGTTAGGGTTCTCAAGCACAATCTCTTCACAGAGGTGGTTACCTGATAACATAAGAAATCTAGCATAATACACATTCTTACCTCTTTTATTTAACTCTCCTAATTTAAAACCTAATTCAAACAAGACAAGGTCACTGAAATTGTAGAATTTATCTGTAACTAGCATGTAGAGCATGTTAAGCATGGAAATATTCACTGAATCAAAATTACTGATCTTTCCTGAGAAAACCTTTGTAACTATACATCACACAAGAAACTCCACTCTTTCTAAAGACACATTCTCCTAATATCACTCAGTTTAGAAGTAGGAAGTGCATAGTGCATGGAATTAAGCATATTGATTATATCAGTGTCAGTGTGTGGTGAAGTCACATTGTTATCAGGGATTTTGAAACATGCTTTTATCACATCACTATTTATACAGAATTCTTTACCTTTAATGGTTAGAGTGATGGTCTAATCTGTAGAGTTATAGGTAGCAGTGGTCCACATCTCTTCAACAACTTCACAGAAGATTGTGGGTGATTCCAGCATGGCATAGTTGAGCTTGCAACTCTTCATGAAGTCCATCATCTTGTGATAGTCTCCAGATTACTGAATACCCTTGTTCACTAGTGCGGTCAAATTGTTCTTCTCATAAATGAACCCAGTTTGAGACATAATCTTTACAATAGGTGCCATTGGTAGAGAATAAGAGCTTGAAGAGATAGAGAGTAAGTGCTTTGAGAGAGAATGAAATTAGAGCAGTTGAATTGAGAATGATAAAAGAAAAGCACTTGCAATGAAATAAGCTTTTATACTATCTCAAAAATAACTGATAAAAATAATAAAGTAACCAATAGAGATTGCCTGAAATAGCCGTTTAAAAATAAACTGTAAAAATTCCACCCATTATCCGTCGTGTTATGCTTACAAAATGTAAGTATACTCGATGGATAATGTACATGGAATTAACGGCTGAGATTAAGACAATTCGACGGATGAGGATAAATTGTTATCCGTCGAGACATAAAATATTCCAAAAACATAATTGATTATTGTTAGCAAATAATATATCGACGGATGATCAAACTCGATGGATAAAGATCATCCGTCGAGATGTAAATTTTGACTTAGCCAAAATTTCATCCAAGACTGAAAAATCAATTAAGTTTCTGGCTGCATTTGAACTTGCAGATTAACTCAGATAGATTTAAGAGTAATTAAGCATACCTAACTCACTTATCAACCTTGAGAAGGTGGTTTCATCCAGTGGCTTGGTAAAGATATCTGCAAGCTGCTTCTCACTTGGAACAAAATGTAGTTCCACACTACCATTCATTACATGTTCCCTTATGAAATGGTACTTGATATCTATGTGCTTTGTCCTTGAATGTTGTACTGGATTTTCAGTGATGGCAATTGCACTTGTGTTATCACAAAAAATAGGAATCCTTTCAACTTGCAAACCATAGTCTAGCAATTGATTTTTCATCCATAATATATGTGCATAGCAACTACCAGCAGCAATATATTCAGCTTCAGTTGTAGAAGTAGAAACTGAATTTTGCTTTTTACTGAACCAGGACACAAGCTTGTTTCCTAGAAATTGACAGGTTCCTGTTGTACTTTTTCTATCAATTCTACAACCTGCATAATCTGTATCTGAATAACCAGTTAGATCAAAACCAGAATCTCTAGGGTACCAAATGCCAAGATTTGGTGTTCCCTTGAGATATCTAAAAATTCTCTTAACATCTATTAAGTGAGATTCTCTAGGATCAGCCTGAAATCTAGCACATAAACATGTAGCAAACATTATATATGGCCTACTAGTTGTTAAGTACAAGAGTGAGCCAACCACGCCTCTATAACTTGAAATATCCACAGACTTTTCAGTAGTGTTTAATTCAAGCTTAGTTGCAGTGGCCATGGGAGTTTTTACAGATGTGCAATCCATTAGATCAAACTTCTTTAAAAGATCAAAAATATATTTAGTTTGACTAATGAATATTCTATCACTAACTTGCTTAACTTATAATCCAAGAAAGTAAGTTATTTATCCCATCATACTCATTTCATACTTACTTTGCATCAATTTGGAAAACTTTTTGCAAAGTTTCTCATCTGTAGAGCCAAAAATAATATCATCTACATAAATTTGAACAAGTATACTAGAGCCATTAACATTTCTGAAAAATAAAGTTTTATCTATAGTACCTCTTGTGAAGTGATTTTCCAAAAGGAACTTTGATAAAGTGTCATACCAGGCTCTAGGTGCTTGCTTCAATCCATAAAGTGCTTTCAAAAGATAATAGACATGTTCTGGAAAATTTGGATCTTCAAAGCCAGGAGGTTGACTGACATAGACTTCTTCCTCCAAACCTCCATTCAGAAAGGCACTTTTGACATCCATTTGATAGACCTTGAAATTGGCATGGGCTGCATAGGCTAAGAAGATTCTGATGGCTTCAAGTCTTGTAATAGGAGCAAATGTTTCATCAAAATCTATTCCTTCTTGCTAACAATAGCCCTTAGCAACTAATCTAGCTTTGTTCCTGACTACTATGCCATTTTCATTCATCTTGTTTCTGAATACCCATTTGGTATCTATTGGATTCTTTCCTTTAGGCTTGGGCACCATCTTCCATACATTATTCCTTTCAAATTGGTTTAGCTCCTCCTGCATAGCTAAAATCCAATCAGGATCCAACAAAGCTTCTTGTACCTTCTTTGGTTCTTCCTTGGAAAGAAAGCTGTTGTATAGACATTCTACCTGAGTTGCTCTTCTTGTTTGAACTCTAGAAGAAACATCACCAATGATAAGCTCAAAGGGGTGATCTTTTGTCCATTTCCTTTGTTGAGGTAGATTAGCTCTAGATGAAGAAACCTCATTGTTGTCTTGATGTGTGATTGAGTTTTGATTGTTAGAAACTCCTCCTGAGTTTGTGGATCTTTGATTTGAGAAAGGGGAACTTTCTATAGGTGATCTATCTTGACTTCCTGCTCCTTTTGATAACCCGAAGGATGGTGAATTTTGAGTACCGACGGATGAAGCTCGTTGTCTTCCAACGGATAACACAGATTGCCTCCCGACGGATGAAGCATTATGCAACTCGACAGATGTTGAGTTTTGTGCTTCATTGGTAGTAGATTTATCTGCATTATCCTTAGACACTGTTTCTTGATCACTTTCATCATCACTGTCATCACTAACCATCTCCAAATTGTCGAATTTAAGGCTCATATGGTAATCTCCATCTTTCAGTCCTTCAATCTTTTTATCATCAAACACAACATGTATTGATTCCACAACAATGTTGGTTCTTAAATTGTAGACTCTATATGGTTTCCCAACAGCATACCCAACAAAAATTCCTTCATCTGCTTTAGCATCAAACTTCCCATTTTGATCAGTTTGATTTCTCAGAATATAGCACTTGCATCCAAAGACATGAAGAAAATTTAGAGTTGGTTTCTTGTTCTTGAACAATTGATAGGGAGTCATGCATCTAGCTTGATTAACCATAGAAACATTCTGAGTATAGCATACAATATTCATAGCTTCAGCCCAGAAATAGGTTGGCAGTTTAGATTCCTCAAGCATTGTCCTTGCAGCTTCAATAAGTGATTTGTTCTTCCTTTCCACTTCTTCATTCTGTTGTGGAGTCCTTGCTGCTGAAAACTCATGCAGAATCCCATTTTCCTCATAAAATGCTCCCATGACAGAATTCTTGAACTCAGTTCCATTGTCACTCCTGATTCTTCTAACCTTAAAATCAGGATGATTATTGACTTGCCTTATGTGATTGATGATGATTTCACTAGCCTCATCTTTAGACTTTAGGAAATATGTCCAAGAGAACTTTGAGAAATCATCTACAATTACTAGGAAAAATCTTTTCCTTGAGATGGACAACACATTGACTGGTCCAAACAAATCCATGTGAAGCAATTGCAAAGGCTCTTCAATTGTTGAATCAAGTTTCTTCCTGAATGATGCTTTAATCTGCTTCCCTTTTTGGCAGGCATCACACAGTCCATCCTTAGAAAACTCCACTAGAGGAATGCCTCTAACCAGTTCTTTCTTTACTAGTTCATTCATGGTCTTGAAGTTTAAATGGGATAGCTTCTTATGCCATATCCAACTTTCATCCTGACTTGCTTTACTGAGAAGAAAAGTTACAGATTCTGCATTAGATGAGTTGAAATCAGCTAAGTACACATTTTCTTTTCTCACACCAGTGAGAACCACTTTGTTGCTCCTTTTATTACAAACAACACAGGCTTCTGAATTGAAGGTTACTGAGTTGCCTTTATCACAAAGCTGGCTGATATTCAACAAGTTGTGTTTGAGACCATCCACCAAGGCAACCTCCTCAATGATGACATTGTCCTTTGAAATCAAGCCATATCCCACAGTATAACCCTTGTTGTCATCTCCAAAAGTAATACTTGGGCCAGCTCTCTTCTTAAACTCTGTGAGCAGGGTAGAATCACCAGTCATGTGTCTTAAACAACCACTATCCAAGTACCAAAGATTCTTTCTGTTCCCCTGCACACATCAAAATCAAATCAAGTTGATTTTGGTACCCAAGTTTCCTTGAGTCCTGCCTTGTTAGCTTTCTTTTTCTGTTTCTTAGGCTTTATCTCATTTGACTTAGGGATATCAGATTCATCCTTGGTCATTTGATTTTGGCCTTTGAAACCATTCATTACAACAGAATTGTCATGCATATTATTATTAACAGGGAATTGCATGCTATTAGTAAACATGTTATTCCAGTATGGCATGCTAAATGGCATTTGTGGCATACTAAATGCAGCATAATAAGGATTAGGTGCAAATGGCATGTTAGCAAACTGAGCATTCATATTCTGTGCAGACATAGCATTCATAGGCATGGGAGGCATGGCATTCATGTTAGGAAATTGAGGTTGCACAGACATGGAAGTAGGCATGGCAGATTTGCAATTAACAGACAAATGATTTACACTACCACACTTGATACAGATTTTTCTAGGAGCATATTTATCAGGTGTGTAGTTATTGTGTTTGTTAATCCCTACTTTACCATTCCTATTGTTTTTCTTTTTAGTCTCTGTTTTTACCTCAATCTTTTCAAGTCTGTCACTTAACTGTTTGACAGTCATGTGACCAACATTAGCCTTTTTCCCTTTCTTAACCTAACTCGATTCTCCTGAAACAAAGTTCTTGGAAACAGACCCATACTTCTCATTCAGCTTAAGAAGTTTGGCTTTATTGATAGGCTTGCTCACAGCCGATGGATGAGGATTTTCATCATTCGACGGATAACACTTTTTGTTATCCGACGGATGATCCTCATCATCCATCGAGTCTACATCTGTTAGCACTCCATCTACCAAATTAGGTTCTAGTTTCTCTTTGTTCTTTTTCCAGGCTTCATCACAGAAAGACTCAATTCCTTGAACTTTGTGATTTGAGCATGGACATCCCTGGATGTTTTCCAAGCTTTAATCACCTCTTGTTCACGCTCGAGCTACTTCTTTAGAATTTCCTCTTTCTTCAAGGACTCGGTTAAATCCTCCTTGGCAATTTTATACTAAATTCTTAATTTTTCAAAATCAATGAACTGAAACTCAAGCACATTATTTCTCTCACTCAAAAACAAATTGTTTTCTTTGATTTTAGCATTTTCGTTAGTAAGAGACTTAAGTGTAACACGCAAATGATATAACTCTGTAGACATGTCATTTATGGTATCATTACACTCAGCTTTAGATAAATGTGCAAGGTTTGTAGTAATTACCTGATTACTTGAAGAACTTGTTTCTGTCTCATCAGACTTGGCCATTAGGGCTAGATTGACATTGCTGATATCTTCATCTTCATCCAGACCATCTGCTGCCCAGTCATTTTCTTGTGTTATGAAAGCCCTTTCCTTTTGTTTGAGCAGCTCAAAGTATTTTTGCTTATAATCCACTGGCTCAAACTTTTTCTTATTGGAATCTGACTTCCTACACTCACTAGCAAAATGCCCTGCCAAGCCACATTTGAAACATTTGAATTTGGATTTATCCACCATGTTTCTATTTGGCTTGGCTGCTCCAAAGTTCTTCTTGAACTTGAGCTTGGAAAATCTCCTGGAAAGAAATGCTAGGTGTTCATCAATGTCCTCCATGTCATCTTGGCTCAAAGAATCTTCACTTTCTACTGCAAGCCCCTTGCCCTTTTTCTCACAAACCCTTGAAGTTGATTCAACAGCTTCCATCTTCACTTCCTTATCCTTTTCCAACTCAGCAATTAGTACAATGGATCCTCCTTTCTTCTTTCCTCTCTCCATCCTTTCATCCTGCTCTATTTCAAGCTCATAGGTTTTCAGGATGCCATACAGTCTCTCCAAAGTAAACTCCTTATAATCTTGTGAGTTTCTTAATGAGACTGTCATTGGTTTCCATTCTTTTAGAAGAGATCTAAGGAATTTCAGATTGGAGTCTTTTGTCTGATAGACCCTTCCATGCAACTTTAGAGCATTTAGTAGTTTTTCCTACTAAAAATGTCAGTGAGAGACTCACTTTCTTCATTGTGAAAATGCTCATATTGCTGAATCAAGAGCTGCATCTTGTTTTCTCTAACTTGCTCAGTGCCTTCACAGATTATCTATATTGTATCCCAAACATCTTTGGCAGTTTTGCAGTTTATAATGTTGTCAAACATATCTCCATCAACTCCATTAAACAGGATGTTCATGGCCTTTTTATCCTTTTGGACTTGTTCAATGTCAGGATCAGACCATTCATGCCTTGGCTTGGGAACTGATGGCTCGTTTCCTGTTGCTTCTCTCATTGGAACATGAGGGCCTCTTTCTATGCAGTCAACATAGGCTTCATCTTGAGAAAGCAAATGAAGATGCATCTTTACCTTCCAATGATGGTAATTATCTTTATCAACAAAAGGGATCTTGACTCCAACATCCTTCTTGTTTATCTTGCTGTTTTGTTTTAATCTTTAAACTCTTTGTAAGTTAAGAGCTTGCTCTGATACCAATTGTTAGTCCCTTAAAAATATGACAAAAATTACAGAAGGGGGGTTGAATGGAATTCTTGAAACTTTTTCTTGAAATAAAATGTTCTAACTCAAATATAAATATAAGTGTATTGATTAGCACAATGCGGAATAAAAACTTAAATGAATCAAAACAAAAGTAATTAAAAACAAGAGTCTTTTAAAAACTTTCTGGTGGATTTGAATGATTCCACCAGAGATATATATTATATATCGAGAGAACCCTGTGTGCAAAAATGCTCACAGCTGCTTACAACAATTGAACTTCTAAGACTATAGGAAATGCTAAGAATCTTGCTTACAAATGTTTCTCTGCTTTCGTGCTTAGATCGATAATTTCTTAGTTGCTACTACTTGGTTTATATATATCATCAAGATTACAAAGTAATAAGATAAGATAATAAAACAAAAACTATCTAGTCTATTACAATGCTATTTCATTACTCTATTCCAGCATCATTGAATATCTCATAATAGCATGGAAATGGCAATGCTTCTTTGTTCTCGAAAACCCAGTTGAATAGGCTACCACACTCCATTTGCATCCACTCGACGCATGTGACTGTGTTGTCACTGTCAACAGATATTTGAATTCTTTATCCGTCGGGTTCATGATCATCCGTCGAGTTATTGATCATCCGTCGAGTTGTCTATTTGATCATCCGTCGACTTCATTGTTGGTTATCCGTCGGGTAGCAAACTGGCACTTGACTTCATTTCATTTATGCAGAATTACAAGACATCATTTATGTACAATTTATCAACCTATTCTGCATATCTAGTTAAAGTCAACATGACTTGAATACTACTTACAGAATCTATACAATGGTGAATGCAGAAATGTGCTACAGACTTATTGTTACATAAGTTACTCACTCGATGGATAATAAATCGTCATCCGTCAGGACTATAATGAATCATCCGTCGGGACTATAAATCTTATTCGTCGAGTGCTACATTATTTCACTAAGTAAGATCTACTAAGGTGTTTTGTTCATAAAATCATCAAGTACACAACATATACACAATAGCGGGTTTTTGACTATATTTTAAAAAAGAATAATTCTATGGTTCTTTCGGTTCCGAACCGAACCGAACCATAATTTCCGGTTCGGTTCTAGTATAAAAACGGTTCCGGTTCGGTTCCAAAATTTTCCTTATTTCGGTTCTCGGTTCTTTCGGGTCCGGTTCGGTTCGGTTCTGACCCGTTGATCACCCCTACACACATATGCAAAGTTCCATAGGGCTATCCGACTTATCCAATCAGTTCTAGAGACAGGACAGTTAGGCAGGGATCTTGTATTATATGTGATATATGTGCAGAGAGGCAGATATAGCTATAGAGAGACTAGATATGTGTAGTTCACAGTTTTGATGTGTATCGGCAGCAGTTATGACAGACCCTTTTGTATCAAGCATTAACACCTGATGCTGGTGTTGTTTTATAAAAGAAACCTTTTTCAACCTCTTTTATTTTATTTATTTAATTTCTGGTCTTTACAGCATTTACCTTTACTTTACTATTTTAAAGTCTTTCCATAATTTTTAAATTCTGTTAATCTTGAAATGATAAATGAAATGTTTAAAATGATATTGTTCCAACTATTTATATAAAATTTTAAATTATTTCAAACAGTTTGTTTAAAATTTTAAATTATTTAAATTTCCTGTTTCATTATAAGTTAAATCATTCTCTTATCTACTCTCAACTGTTTAACTAAATTATTAAAAGAATTGTTTGTTTTATCATCAGAAAAATGGCACCAAAAAGAAAGACTGGGACTAAGACCTCCAATGATAACACTAAGGAGCAAAATAATAACCACCATATGGACCAGATGTTCCATCTGATGCAACAACAAATGGTCATGATGCAGCAACAACAACAACAGTTTCAGCAACAAATGTTACAACAACCACCTCGTCCTAAGCCACAAGTACCACCAGTTGTGCCTGTTGTTACTTTTAAACAGTTTCAATCAGTAAAGCCTCCAGAATTTGAGGGCACGGCGGATCCTACTAATGTTAGAGCGTGGTTGAAAGAGATAGAAAAAGCGTTCGCGCTAGTGAAAGTGGAAGCGGATTAGAAGACTGATTTCGCGATTTATTTTATGAAGGGAGAAGCTAACTACTGGTGGGAATCCAAGAAGTCTTTAGAAGGTGACGGTATCGTGACTTGGGATAGGTTCACCGAGCTATTTCTGGAAAAGTACTTTCCCCTTATATGAAGAACCAAATGGAAATCAAGTTTTTGGAGTTGAAACAGGGAAACAGGTCAGTAACTGAGTATGAAACCAAGTTTGCTAAATTGGCTAGGTTTGTTCCCGAACAAGTAGACACTGAGGAAAAGCGGGCCAAAAGAATCTAGCAAAGACTGAAACCATGAATTCTTAGTGGAGTGACAGTATTTGAATTGATAATGTATACGGCCGTAGTTCAGAAGGCCATGATTATTGAGGGAGAAATTGAAATGTCCCAGAAGGAAAAGGGACAAGGAAATTTTCAAATCCGTTTCAATCGAAATCCGGAATTTCAGGCCCGGACAAATATAAATTTCAGAAAGCCAGATCAAGGCAATCATAGGATGGGCAATCGTTTTCAAGCTTCAAACCAGCAAAGGATTACAAGACCACCACTGCCAGATTGCAAGTCATGTGGGCGGAAACATACAGGAGTTTGTAGCAAGCCAAACATCACGTGCTTTCGATGCAACCGGAAGGGATACTATTCTAGTCAGTATCATATTACTTGTTTTAAATATGGAAGAAAAGGGAATCTTTCCAAGGATTGTAGAGGAGCGGCTATGGCAGCCAGTGTTCCAAGAGTTATGGCACTACCTCCACCACCACAGCAGAATTAGCTTATGACAAGGATTTTCAATATGACAATGAAGGAAGCTGTGCAGAATCCAAGTGTGGTTACATGTACGGTTTCTGTAAATTATGTAGATGCAAAAGTATTGATTGATTCTGGAGCAACAAGATCTTTTATTTTCAAAGAATTTATTGATAAGATATGCTGTGAAATTCAACAGTTGGGCGAGACATTAATTATAATATTATCGAATGACGACCAAGTTCCCGTAGATCGGGTGTATCCAGAGTGCGATGTCGTAATAGAAGGACATCACTTCTCTGTTGACTTGATACCTTTCAAATTAGGAGAATTTGATGTTATTTTAGGGTTGGATTGGTTGGTCAATCATAATGCTCAAATCGATTGTGCGAATAAAAAAGTGAAATTATGAACTATGGATAATGCAACGGTAATATTTAGAGTTGAGAAATAGAGGAAAAGATTCATTAAGATGATGCAGACTAAAAGGTTACTATGACAATGATGTAAAGCTTATTTAGCCTATATATTGGATACTGATAAGGAAAGTCCGAGAATCGAAGACATTCCCGTTGTGTGTGAGTTTCCCGATGTCTTTCCGGATGAACTTCCAGCATTACCGCCGGATCGAGAAATCGAGTTTACTATTGATTTGGCTCCAGGCACGAAACCAGTTTCGAAAACTCCGTATCGAATGACACCGGTTGAAATGAAAGAGCTGGCGATGCAATTACAAGATCTTTTGGATCGAGGAATTATAAGACCTAATGTATCCTCATGGGGTGCACCGGTACTATTTGTCAAAAATAAGGACGGTAGCATGCGATTATGAATCGATTATCGTGAGCTGAAAAAATTAACCATAAAGAATAAGTACCTTTTTCCAAGAATTGATGTTTTGTTTGATCAACTGAAAGGAGCAGCATGGTTTTCTAAGATTGATTTAAGGTCGGGTTACCATCAATTGAAGATCAAGGCCAAAGATATTTCTAAAACTGCTTTTCGTACCAGATATGGACACTATAAGTTTCTCGTAATGGCATTCGGTTTGACCAATGCCTCAACAGCATTCATGGACTTGATGAACAGAGTTTTCAAGAAGTACTTGGACAAATTCATGATTGTATTTATTGATGACATCTTGATTTACTCAAAAACTGAAGAGGAATATGCAGAGCACCTAAGAACTACTTTGGAAATCTTAGGAAGGGAACAACTTTACGTGAAATTTTTGAAATACGAATTATGGTTGAGGGAAGTACAATTTCTGGGACATGTCATCAGTATTGAAGGAATCAAAGTTGATCTAGCAAAGATTGAAGTTGTTTTGAATTGGGAAGAACCAAAGACCCGTACAGAAATCAGAAGTTTCATGGGATTAGCTGGTTATTATTGAAGATTCGTCAAAGATTTTGCCAAGATAGCTACGCCATTAACCAAGTTGACTCGAAAAAATGAAAAGTTTATATGGAACGAGAAATGTGAGAAAAGTTTTCAAGAGTTGAAGAATCGACTGGTGACCGCACCTGTATTATATTACCAGATGATCAAGGAGATTTTTTTATTTACAGCGATGCTTCCTACCGAGGATTTGGATGCGTATTGATGCAACACGGTAATATAATCGCATACGCTTCTAGACAATTAAAACCTCATGAACAAAAATATTCGACGCATGATCTGGAACTAGCCGCAATCGTATTCGTACTGAAACTTTGGAGACATTATCTTTACAGTGAGAAGTGTGAAATTTACACTAATCATAAAAGTCTGAAGTATATCTTTACACAGAAGGAACTCAATATGAGACAACGACGCTAGCTAGAGTTAATTAAGGACTATGATGTATCCATCAACTATCATCTAAGAAAAGCAAATATTGTAGCAGATGCGCTAAGCCGAAAAGAAAGATTGAATATGCTAACTTCTTTAGAAGAGTCGGTTAGAGAATTTGAGAAATTAGAGATCGAGGTTCGTATTCCCGAAGAATCCACTGAAATGAACTATATAATGACGTTTCAGCCAGAGCTGTTGGAAAAGATCTGAAGATGCCAAGAGGAAATAATGAGTCATGAAAGCGATAGCTTAACAGGAGAAGAAATTACAAGTCAGAAAGATGATAAGGGAATTCTCCGATTTTCCTCGAGAATTTGGGTACCTAATGTACCAGAATTAAAAGAAGAAATCCTACGAAACGCTCATAACTCAAGATATTCCATTCATTCAGGGAACACAAAGATGTATCGAGATCTAAAAGAAAACTTTTGGTGGCCAGATATGAAAAAGGAAATAGCAGAATGGGTAAGTAAATGTTATATGTTCCTACCAGTCAAAGTAGAGCACCAATGTTCAAGCGGATTATTACAACCACTGGATATTCCGGAATGGAAATGGGAACATCTAGCAATGGATTTCGTAGTAGGACTCCCAAGAACCAGGGCAAATCATGATGCGATTTGGGTTATTATCAACAGACTAACGAAGTCAGCACATTTTTTTCCAATCAACGAAAGATTTTCTCTTGACAAGTTAGTGCACTTATATCTCAAATAAATTATGACGCGACATGGAGTTCCTGTATCAATTGTATATGATCAAGATCCACATTTTAATTCAAGATTCTAGATACAATTCCAGGAATGCTTGGGCACTAAATTAAATATGAGCCCTGCATATCATCCACAAATGGATGGGCAAAGCGAAAGAACGATCCAAACAATCGAAGATATGCTACATGTATGTGCATTAGATTTTGAAGGTAGTTGGGATGAACATTTACCGTTGGTGGAATTTTCTTACAACAACAACTATCATACGAGTATTGGAATGCCACCTTATGAAGCTTTATACGGAAGAAAGTGTAGATCTCCAGTGTGTTGGGATGAAGTGGGTGAACGTAAGATTCTAGGTCCAGAATTGATCCAGCAGACTAAAGAAAAAGTGGAACTTATCCAAAAGTGACAAGAAGCAGCGCAGAGTCGACAAGGAAAATATGCGGATCAGACCAGGAAAGATATGGAATACAAGGAAGGAGAACCGATTGACCAGATTTGGCAAAAAGGGTTAACTGAAGCCACGTTACTTTGGTCCATTTAAAATATTAAAGAAAGTCAGAAAGATCACATACGAGTTAGCCTTACCGCCCCATATGCAGCATATCCATTACGTGTCTCATGTGTTGATGCTGAAGAGATATAATCTTGATTCGAAGCATATGATAGAGTATGAGCCAATAGAAATTCAAGTTGATTTGTCATATGTAGAGCAACCAATAAAAATTCTAGATCGGCAACAGAGAGTACTGAGAAATAAGTCTGTACCATTAGTAAGAGTTTTATGGAGAAATCCTATGGTTGAAGAGTCAACCTGGGAACTTGAAAGTGACATGTTAGAAAAGTATCCCCAGTTATTTTCTTAGCGAGATTCTGAGGATAGAATCCTTTTAAGGGGGAAGGATGTAACGACTGAGAAATTGTGACTATTTTATATCATAATTAAGGTATATTATGTTTTGTTATGTGTAATTAGTCATAAAACCTTAGTTGTTGTGTGCTATATGTGTTCCGTGTAGTTCGAAATATTTTTCGGGTAATTATCGGCAATTTTATTGAAAGTTAAATGCTTTTGTATCAAAAGTTATATGACCCAAATTTCGTTTTAGTAGCTGATATTTCATATAAAATAATTGGCCTTATATTGCCTTGCATGACTTATATCGTATCGATATTTGAACATCTAGTTAATTTAGGAATTTTCTCATTTCTCGAAAAGTGACTTTTTTGGGCCCCTTCGGGTATTAAAAACCCCATAAAAATTATATTTTTATTTTTATAAAATCATAGGACTTTCAAATATTCCATTTCTTTGCAGTTTTGAATTATTCACGATTTTTTGGAAAATTTGGCATATATTTTATACTTATTGGATATTTTTAAAATAAAAATTATTCCCCAAAAATTATTAATTAAGGGACAATTAATTTTATTAAGAGTTATAATTAAGGCCTTAATTTTAATTTTGAGTATTATTTTACTACTATAAATAGCCTAATTTAATTATTTAATTATAATTAAATTATTAAAAATCAGAAAAATCAGAAAAATCAGAAATTTTCTCTGTTTTCGGAGTTAGGGTTTCGGATTCGGGTTGAACAATCAAGCTGTGATTTTGATCGATTTTGAGCACCAAATATGATCATGTAAGTACTCAAATCGATGCTCTTGTTCTGTTCTTTCAGTTTCTTGCATCAATTTCATGTTTTAATTCGTATATTTCAGTTTCAATTTCAATTTCTAGGGTTCATGTCTGAATAAGGGCTTTTTGATTCTATGGTTATTAGGTTGATTTGATGATTGATACAACTTTGTATGATGATTTGTAGTCGATTTATGTAGTTAATTTCATCAAACGATTCCTGTTTTTGTGAATTCGATTATTAGGGTTTATACCCAATTTTTGATTTGATCGTTTTTGAGTTTGAGTGATCTGAGGTTGGTTTAATGAGAGGGCTTTGATTGTACATGATCTAAGATTTGATTTGAGCCATTAAAATCAAAGGTTTATGTACAAAGGAGTGAAATCGATAGTTGGCCGGAGTTTTGATTCGATTTGGCCGAAGAAGTTGACACAGGGATGATTCTGGTTACTTATGGCCGAAGTTGAATTGTTGAAGTGATTTGGCCTGAAAACGGGTTGCCAGAATCCTGGCCGGTGCCGGATTCTGGGCAATTTCTTGTCATCTTCTTCATTACCCGGATTTTGACCCGTTTGACCCATTTGTAGAACCCGGTTTTGATCCGCTCTGACCTAATTCCATTTTTTGACAAGTGTTTCTGAATTTTTTTTTATTATTTTTATAAATTATAAAATTAGTTTTATTTATTTAAATAAATAGATTAATTAATTTAATTAATTAGTTAATTAATTTTATAAATATATCTGGAAAAAAATTCCAAAATTCAAAAATTATTTATTTATTCATTTATTTATTAGTTATTTAGTATTTAATTAAATTGATTAATTAATTTGATAATTAATCATTTTAATTTGAATAATTCATTTTAAATTTATTTTAATTCCAAAAATTATGGAAAAAATCATTTTTAATTATGATTTTTCCTAAATAATTATTTAAAAATATATTTGAGGTTTAATTGATTTTAATAATTAACTATTTTGAATAAAAAATTGATTTATTCTTATTTGTTGATTAATAATTGAACCATTTATCCGGTTCAATCGAAACGAAAGTCTTTAGACTCAAAAAATGATCACTTTTCAATAAAAATAATTTTAAATCTTAATTTCTTTCGGATAAAAGTCGGCTTTCAATACTTATTTCTTTATAGACCCTATTAATTATAAATACGAGTATAATAAATTCCAAAAATTAGGGAACAAGTTAGATATTGATCGCTAATGCGAATTTTGATCCGATTTTAATTCTAAAAATATTTTAAAGCCGAGAGTGACTATCTAACTTATATGCTATGTGATTTATGTGGTCAGTCGAGTCTTAATTACTAGATAAATATTATACGAGTCAGTTATAATCGTACGGGTAGACGATAAGGGCTACGTAGATTCGGATTGATATACAAATGAGGTATAAGTCGACTAAATGAGTATCTTTCTATTGATATATACGAATCCAACAAGGCAGATCAAGCCAGTGTTAGGGAACTGTGATATATCTGCGGTAGATCACGTAACAGGCAAGTTTTTCCCCTATTCTAAACCCAGAATAGTGAATTGTTTCATTTTATTCAAATTCCTAATTCAATCAATATTGATAGTTCCTATCCACAAACACTGATACACAATTACTGTTCTTTTGGCCATACTTTCATTTTGATTCCTGATTTCCCTTGATACGTTGAATACTCTATTCATATTCTAATAGATTATGTAATACTTATATCCTAATGTACATCTCAATGATTTAGATGGCATCGACGCATATCGATAGTTCCGGATGTTTGTCCTATGGAATGGATGGTTACGGTTAGGGCCAGGAATGAACTGGACCCTTGAATGAATTACGGAGGCCAGAAATGAGTCTGGGTACCTTGTTATGACACGGGTCTATGTGAATGGAATAGATCCGTACTGGATCTGACTGATTAGCAGATTACAGTACTGTGATTGTTGAGTCCAGTCTAATTTATTGATAATCGCCAATAGCGGCCTTCATTATCCTTTGCCGAGATATATAGCTATACATACAATTAGATTACCGGTTCATTTAACTTTCTTTTAATACTATATATATTGTGAACTTACTGAGCAATTATGACTCACCCCTTTATTGTTACTCACCTTCTTTTTCAATTAAAGCAGAGAATGAAACATATTCGTACTCGTGTGGTGAAGAAGCGAGTCAAGAGGCGGGACCCTCTGGCACCAAGGGTGCTAATCCCGATAAAAGAAGAGAGCTTTGAACTTCCTGATCAGGTGTAGTGTAGATAGATGTAGTATGTAATTGAATAAAATGAATTTAGTTTAAAACATGTTTAGATAGTTGGTTTGAAATAAAAAAAGTTCTATAAAATTTTGAATTTAGGTTTACAATAAAGATAGTGTTTTGTTCTTATTTTCATACCTTAACCTTAAAAATCATGGATAGAATACGAAGGGGTTGGATATATGTTTGTATAATTATTAAACGGGTTTATATTATGTTAGTGATTGGTAGGTAACCCCCAGATCTAGACCCCGGATTTGGAGGGCGTTACTGTTTGAGGTACCTTTAATTCTGCATTGTCAGCCTCGGTATCAACTTTTGCCATGAGAGCTCAAGCTTTATGATTTATAAAGTTTTTTCATATTTACATCAAATAATATTTGTCGAATTTGGGACTATGTGTAATTTTTGTTCAAAGCCCAATTATCTATTATTGTTGGTTCTATTATATTTTGGATTTTGGATTTAAATAATACCTTCTTAAACCTTTAGTAGCACGGCATGAAGAATTGAAGTGGATCTTTTTACATTTCTCACATTATCGTAGTTCTTGCATCTGCTTATATCTACATTCTTCAAGTTAAAGAGAAAATGAAGATCATTGATATTTCAGTTTACTCTGTCATCTTTTTCAATTTCTTATGTAGTAATTATCTATTCTCACCTACGAATATATTGTATTTTTTAAAAAATATCCATATATTTTACTTTTAAAATGTTCATGAAGTAGTTAACTTTAAAACTTATTTTCTCACATTGTAGGTACTGTAATTTACCTGCTAAAGATATGTGTCAATTAAACAAAATAAAAATAAAAGTGTATCAAATATTTCAAATCGAATATGAACCTGAAGTGATTTCTAAAATAAATGTTTCTACATTACAATAATCAAAGTCATTTCAAACATAGAGAGGATTACGAGAATAATCCAAAGTCATATTAAACATAACAGAACGACAAAGGTTCAGTTTACACTATGCATATGCGTCATCAACTTAAACTATATCTATAATATAAAGCAATATATCTGCCACTGACAATAAACTGGCACTCTAGTACTAATTTGATGGATTCGGTTCAATGTCTCATGACCACCTTCAAAACCTAAGTCGCATATGCAAACAAGAAATTACAATAATCGTTGAAAGTAATTTAAAGCATAACCACATGGAACACGTTCAAATTGAACCAACCTAATTCCGACAACATCAGAATATCATATCTCGGTCTCCAAAATATCTTGATACTAATAAGTAGCAGAATCTGGTGCTATCAAATATATGGAATTCCATTACTAATTGGGAGGATTGACTTCAATGTTAAAAGTTGGAACATCACCGTCTTGCTGCAATGTGAAGCGCAGATTGTCATCTTCCTTTAAGTCAAGTTCTTTGACAAATTTGCTCCATCCACGCGAAAATCTAGCAGCTGTACCGTTGAGAACTATTTTTATATACCAAACTCCTTAGACCGTTCTGAACTTCAGCATGTCTCCGCTTTTCCATATTTGATCTCGGAATCTTATATTTCTTGGAATATGTTGCACAGATAGTTAAAATGTTAGCAGAATTTTATATGTTTGTATCTGAACAAAATACAACAATGTAATAGAAATAGTTATATTATAGTCTTATGAGTTGAAAACTACCGCTCCATGAAAGCTAGAGTTTAAGAGGCTTCCAGCCAATTTTTTAGAAAACTGAAGAATCATTTCATCTTGCGCATCATATGGATTGTGGTTTTCAATCATCTCCATATTTGGTATTCCAACTTTAGCATCTGCAGAATTATCATTTTTTTCGACCTCCATGTCACTTGCCATATCCACAATGTCCACATTTTGTTTTAAGTACAAATATAAGACAATGTTAAAAATATGACTCATGCATATCTAAAAGGAGACTGCAAACTAATAAAGGAAACATAAAAAATTTCATACCCATCTCAGCAAATGGATTTGGACTAGTTCCTCAAAAAGAAAAAATTTGTCACTCGGCCGACTCATCCCGCTACTTTCTACTCTGGAACATGTAATTTCCATTCCTTCACACATAAAAATCCTTCCACACAAGCCACCATTCACATCAAACTAAACAATATTATATCATTTTCCACCAGACCAAAAAACTTAATCAATTCTTTTAACCGATAAATTATCCTTATTTTAGTATTGTCTCTCAGTTGCCACTGAATCACATTGATTACAACATGTTCAACACCAAGGAGCTGCTTTTCAGTCTCCTAGCCTATAAACCTCGGGATTGTCTGTTATAATGTTGAAACATAAAAAATTATTGAAGGTTTACTAAAAATGCTACAAGAACATTATAAGAACATATTGTTTACTCACAACATATCCATGCTTTAAAGGGTCCTTAAAAAGAATTTTATAAAAAAATCTTCTTCCATTCATATCCCATGTTTGTTAATTATCATATTTGAATTTATTAGTTATTATATTTTTATCGTTTAGGCATTAAAAACTGATATTTCACATAAAATGTTGCACCCTCATAACAATAATAAAAAAAATAATGAGATACCTTTTTTTCTCAGCTTCCACGTCTTTCTTTTTAAAGATAAAGTAGAACAATCTCTGGTAGCTCTTCAGACATATCCATAGCAACAACATCACCTACGCAAATATCCAACTCCTTCAGAATTCCATACCATCCTTTACCAAACAAACACTTATCTTCAACCCAATGTATGAGTACATCCCATTTTCTGCATCCATGCGTTAAATAAATTTTGGACGATCTTTTCCATTGCCTGTACAAATTTTCCAAAGCAGTAGGCAATTCCTGTTCAATTGAACACATTGAATATTACATTTAAGGATATAAAACCAATGTTTATCCATACGAGGTTAATAATAAATGTATAGATGGATTGAGTGGTCATCATATTCTCCAAGTACTCCATACTTGAATATTGTATGATCACCATCAAAGATTGCTCAAGATCAAGTCTTATAGCATTGTAGTGAATATAAGCGAGGTACCTTTCTGTGACATTATGATTACGACAATATATAAACTCATACATCATCCAATTGTTATAATTCTCTTTGTTGAAAAAATCAATTGGCTCAACTGATGGATGCGTAATTGAAACTGCTATATGGTTGTAACAGTGGACAGTAAAGTTCCCATACCCATAATATTCAAAAACAACAACAGAATATATTTTTAAATCATAAAATCTCATAAATTCTTGAAGTCCGCAAAATTTCTTTCCATACTTATCATAATTCGCGTTCCAAATAATTGTCTTGCACTTTATGTGTAATTGGGAATGAAGTTTACTCTGAAATTCATCAATAAAACTAGATGGAACCCTCTGCAATTTTAGATAGATGACACAATCAAGTACAATAAAACTCAACTTCTTAATAACGTTTAAGTATAAACATTCAATCACTTACAAATGCTTCATCCTCATCTCTCTCGACATTTGCAGAAACAAAGCTCGCTAACGGTTTTCGTTCTCTACCTACATATAACATTGATTAATCATGTATACCTAAACTTTACATTCATCTTTCCAGAAGCAATGAAAAAAATTTGTTTGACATATTACCCATATCCCAGTCAACATTCTATGAGTCGTGCTTTTTATTAACTTCCTGAACATTCAAATTTGAAACTCAATCCAAAATACGATATACAGAAATCTTAATAAACTTGTGATCAATCTACTAACTCTAAGAACTACTGTAATAAACCATGAAATCATATCATTATCGCAACTTACACATGCAATCAACATCAATGCATGGAATACTCTTATGCATACAAATTTTTCATTATATACACCGAAATATTAGATTTGGATCATAATTAAAGTATTAATCAAACTATTAAACATAAACCCTTAAAAAAGGTGATGACTAGTACATGCATAGAAGGATCGAGTTACTAACCTCCATAAAATTTTCATAATCTTCTGATTTCGATAGTTGCTCTGTTTTCTCTGCGTGAGTTGTCGTAGTCGCCATATTCGATCCTCCTGAATTGTCGTGCTCTGTTCTCCATTTTCTGTTTGCCGTTGTGAGTAGGTTATTAGGCCCAAACCCAAAAGTTTGATAAAGATATGTTGGGTATGAATTACTTCCTCTTAAAATATAAATTTAAATTATTTTTAAAAAACTATTACAATAGTAAAATTCATCGTAATAATGAAATTCGATAAAGAATATTAAATTAAATTTCACAACATATCATCAAGAAAATATCAAAATTAAATTTATTTCCATTTAAATTATTATATTTTATAAATGAATAATTATCACATTTTATAAATTAATTTTCATTCAAAAAATTAACCAAAAAATATTGAAGATACACATAATGAGATTATTTAATTTTCATTAATTAAATATTTATTTTTTGGTTTATTTTCTTCTTAAAACTGTAGACATTGCAAAAGTAATGTACACTCGAACCTCGATTAAGTAATAATCGTTAAAATATTATTTTTTTTCCGGTCCCAACATAATGGACACAATGTATTTTTACTCTGATAAAATAATAAACTTGGTAAAATAATATTTTTTTCTCGATACCAACCTTATTATTTTAAAAAGGTTTAATTGTATGTCATATGAAAAAATGTTAAATGTGCCTTGCTTCTATTATAAACAAAATATATTATTAGTTAATTATGTTAAAATAAAATATCTTATCACAATATTACATTAAATTTAAACTTTTTAAAAAAAAAATGAAAATTAGTGAGCGCGGGCAAAAAACCCTAGTTTCCCCTAAACCATAAAAAATAATTATCAACATAATCATGAAAATACTATCCGGAGAAAATGTAAAAATCGCCTCTTTAATAAATCCAAGAGCCAAATTACATGCAAAGATATATATATAGGCATTCGATAAGAGTCTGAGAAACAATTAAAAATAGATCATAGACTTCCTCAAAAGACACTACTGAAAATGGTCAACCTATATACAAAATCTCAAGAACCAATGCCAAACTAGACAGACTGAGCATGTCACTCCATGAACCAGACTTTCAACTTCAAGTACCTTTATCAAAATCACGAGCGCGGATCGCTTTGGTATAAACACGATGCCGCCTCTCTCTTCCGTATATAACCCAGAAGACTAAAGACAACATTACAGCTGTGGATACCATAACCAGACCAGAATAAACCCATTTACTGTACCTTCGGAGACCAGGACAGTGTTCCCTATGTATGACTATGAAAGTTTCTCGGACAAAGGTGCAATCTTGTAATTCGACTAAGAATGGACCATAATGATAGAGTCCATAGCTTACGTTTACGCCAGCAGCCATCTGCTCATAGAAATTTGGAGTCAAACGTCCAGTTGTGATGCATATTCCATCAGATGAAACTTGACAAACATAGCTCTTCCAAATCTGCATTGTATAAAAAACAGAGTATTATTTACAACTTGCAAGGGATCTTTTTCTAAAAGTTTTGAGCCGTGAAGTTTTCATAAAAACATTTGTAACATGCAAACATTGTTTTTCCTGACTAATTTCCATGCTCCAGCTGGACAGATTTCTGGTGCAAGAGCCTCTAAACAAGGATTCTTATCTTGTACTCTGCTTAGACTGTACGACACAGGAAGTTCCCCATCTGATTGGCATATTATAAAGCAGGATATAACGTAAACAACTTTCATGAAAGTAAAATTCTTAAATCATGGACCCTTTCCTTCTAACGCTTGGTTTGACAAGTGATAACATTAATATAAAAAAAATCCTAAAAATTATCAAATAGTCATGTGTACCTCTGTCGCATTGCTCAATTCCACTTCACCAGGAGCACATGTTCGATTCGTAAAGTCAGGATGGTATGGATTGCAAAGGATTGGCAGCAGCGGACCAGATTGGTTAAAGTACAATGGCTTAAAACTGGGGGAGAAATTCGAGTTTGAAAGATTGCTGATGACGTTGTTAACCACATTGACAAGTTGGGTAGTGACCTCCTTACTCTTTGTCATGGTCTCTTGTGCAGTAATGTTGTCCACGCATGGCAGAATATCATCTAATGCTGTATGAGCAGTTGGGTTCTTAACCCACTGATTCATTGCAATACAGCTATCTGCAGTCACACTACATTTGCAAGAATTAAACATTAGACTATAATTATTAACTGTAGATATGTTTTGTACGCCAGATCTATAAAGCATAACTCAAGAACAAACTAATATGTTAACAAGCAAATCCCTTGTTCACGGACAAACTAATATGTAAACAAGCAAATCCCTGGTTCACTAATAGAGTTTCATTGGAAATTTCAACGTCAAATAAAAATGAAGCCTCTGATGATAAATATCCTTCAGGTCAAGTACATTTGGTAATTATTAGAGTGCTAGCACCAAGACTCCAAGAGGATTACCCATTAAGATAAAGGGAAGGTGAGTATATCTTATCTATTTATATTATAAGCTAAAGCAAAGTATTGGTAAAAGTCCAAAATGGTTATATTATTCGTTATAAAAAATGTAGGATAAAATTTATAGGCTTATAGCCTTGCAGCGTTAGAAATACGAAAGGGCACAAGTAGAGCGAACAGTTAATAGTTGAAGGCACATGGAGCAAAAGTCAACTGTTCTCTGTTAAGGCCAGTCAGTTCAGAGAACGTTTTGCATAAACGAAATGTATAAAAACTTGCTAGATGGCTAAGTTAGCCATGGTAATAGGCTCGGAGAAAACAAATGTATTCTATGAATAATTTAGATACATGAAAGAAGTAAAGAACTTACTTGTGGAGGAGCAGAAACACACCACACAAAATGAATGTTCCGGTCACAAGAATCCATCCAACTATAACCAAGCTGTACCAGATATTAAAGATAGCATTTCTCAGATATATACATATATATACACACACATATATATATAACTGACCATTAAATCATCCAAAAAAAGACCAGTGATTAATTATGAAAATTCGGAATCACTTTTCTACTCACATATACACAAGAGTCTTCTTGCCGAACAGCGAAAGCACTGGAATCAATATTGTAAAATAAGAAAATATGTGGTAGCACTACCGTGCATTTCTAATATATCAATTACGGGAGAACATAGGGAATCAAAGGGTACTTACAAAATCCGATAAAAGTCAAAAGAAGCATAACAGCAGATATTATGATTAGTGCCAATCTCCTGGGAAGATGAAGACATATCAGCTTTATGGAGAGTTTGATGATAAGTAATGATAAAAGTTTTAAAACAATCAATTATTACACCGAGTCTACGATATCATGTATATCATCTGAATTATCCACTGCTTTTTCAGTAAGAGTGGTGGCAGAAGAGTTAATCTTTTCTTGTATCTGGTCAATATCAGTTTGGACATTAGTATTCAGGTAAACTTGATTCACTTGAATTTTCTTAGCAGCCCCAAGATATTCTGATACATCTCTAAGTTTCTCCCCAGTGCTATTTGCAGTATCCACAACATAAGTTAATGCTTTTGATGTACTATTATGGAACTTCTCCTGACCAGTGTACAAGATGACACATCCAACGCTGAAAACATAAGACCATGTATTAGCATCAGTAAAGTGATTCTGTGTATATAGGCAATACAGCTAAAAGGAGGGAGTTGTAGAGAGACATACATTGCGACAGTGGTGAAGAGTATGAGAAAAATAAGTGAGAGGGCATAAGCCAAACGGGAATAGCCATAAGGTTCTCTTCGACAACAACAATAGCATAGACAAATGAGAGACAAGCACAGCCCAAATAGCACAAACCAGACAGCTGCAATAATCCAGAGAGGAACAGCAGTGAAACCCACAGACTGCATTCACAGAAATGACAGGTTAGAAACAATAAAAAAGATATTCTGCAAATTGGATGAAAGAAACAAATTATGCAACATATATAGTATTCTTTTTTCATTAAGAAACAAAGAAGTTCAACACACAAGTGTTATCACCAATAAATACCATGATAGAAGAGAGAAACATATAGCACTAAAGGCTTCCCAACCACTCAAGTATTGTTTACGAAAGAGAGATAACCAGAAAAGGAATAGTTAATTAAGATAAAAAATGTGGCTACAGAAAAGAGTTTACTTGAAAGCACTAATGATAACACAACAAACTAAATTGATCGCCAAATAGATTCCAAAACTGCTGTTTGTAATAGTTTCTTTGTTTGCAAATTGAATGCTTTTATTAACATATCTAGCTAATTACTGATCTACTGGTATTCTGTCCATTGATATATTAGACCAAATTGTCTGGAAACCTGTGATTAAACTCAGGGATGGATTGAGACTATATCTATATGTAGATGTCTACATGATCAATCATTATGAGGATGTTCGACAGGATTCTCGGAATTATTATCTGGATTCCCAATAAGCGCTGCAACACAACTGTTTAAAAGCATGACAATGTTTTTCAATGAAACGGTCCCCTTTTATAAAAATATGTACTGATATAACTTTTGAATATTAGATACTGTACATATACATTCAGTCCCAAACATATTAAGCATATAACAAAAGTATCAATACAGCAGCAAGCAATTAGTCAGATAAAAAAACTATTAATAATGAGGTTTCTACTGACGTTGCATCTAGAGCTGAGTTCTATATTTTTTCAGAAAAAATTGAAGAAAATCTCGGAAAGTGAAAATAGCTACTTTACCCTGTGGAACGGCTTTCTCAAGAACGACACTATAGCAGCCTGAAACTGATAGTCATGAACAAATAGCAAAAACAGGAAAAATGGCAAAAACAGGAAACCGAGATCTTACCTCAGAAATTTCCCTTGCACAATTACTTATACAATTAATTGAACCAACACAAAGTCCATTCAGTTTAAGCCCTCAAGCAAAGAGTTAAGACTAGTCAAATGGCATATGCTGCTAAAAAATTAAATCAATATTAAACTATATACATTATACAACAAAGTGACATAAAAAAAAATTGTTGACCCATACGCCCATGTTACTGAAATTATTGGACAGTTAAACAGAAGCACATGCCTTCTACCAACTTGTGAACATATACATAAAACAAGGGTCTTGCAACTGAAAAGTATAGAAAAAAACAACATTCTTTCAAGGGAACAAAATAAAATTTTGAGAATGCTTTTAATAATATTAACTTACAGCCCAGTAATGCTTCTCACTGATGTTCCATCCTCCTGTATATTTCTTAAAATCATCAAGAGGGTCTCTTCTGTGTGTCCTCTTTGCAGCCAAAATCAGATATGATGAGTTCACAGGAGTCTCATTATTTTGTTCTTCTTCAAGCAGATTTCTTTTGACTCCTTTCTGTATTTCACCTGAAAAAAAAGCATACAAATTAGAATACAAAACACATTTAAGCAGATATGCTCTCTCTCTCTCTCTCTCTCTCTCTCTCTCTCTCTATATATATATATATATATATATATATATCCCTTTCTCTCCCCATCCCTCCCTCCCTCTCCCCCTTTCTCCCCCCCCCCTCTCTCTCCTTACTGTAAAAAAGGTAAAGGGGTTGGTTCTTTTAAGCTTATAAGCAAGTTAAACTAAAAAAATATGAGGTATTAAATTTCAAGATTCAACTAATCAAACAGCTAATAATGAAAAGGGGATAGTGAGATTTAGTAAACGAACCTGAAGTGAGTGTTGTTTGAGAATTTTGAAAATGAGAATCTCCACAAGGGAGACCGGAAAAGAAAAGAAAAGCAAGCAACAGAGATAATACTAATTTTCCCATCTGGAAAAACAAGACGAAAGTAAAATGCTTCAATGGGTTTTCATTACACAGCACCACAAACTCTTACAATAGCCCAGATATGTTTCTTTGTAGAGTTAGTAACTAGTTGTAAGAAAACACACAACAACAAAAAAAACAAGAAAATAAAGAAAAAAGGACAAAATAGTTAAATGAAAAATGCTAGAAGGACAAAATGAGTTATTAAAATAATTACAAATAGTACATGTTATATATTTGTTGGTTAAATATAAACGGACCCCTTACAGTTACATAAATAGCATAAATTAAAATATTTTATTATGTCATATCACCCGTGCCATGTCATTTTATGGTAATTTTTTGTAACCTTTCTTCTAGCATTACTCGTACTTAAATACCGAGTGAGATTTAAAATCAAGGGCATAGAAGAAAGAACGGATGGAGGGCGGTGCGGGGTTGCAGCTGTTTTCAAAACAAGGGACAGATGGAACTTAAATGGGTGTATTTTTGTATGAGTACGTATAAAATTTAAGAAATTCATCTGTCATCAATCATTCATGGTAATCAAAATTGTTATGATAAGATTAGAACACGCTTATAAAATGACTGGGATATCTCTACTATAATGTAATGACGGTTATTTTCCAATTTTAATTATTAAAAAATAAATAAATAATACTATCTTCGTCCCAATCATTTCTATACAAATGGTTTGAGTATGGAGAACAAGAAATTCTTTAAAATAATATTAGTTTCTCGAAGATAGTGAGATGAGAGAGAAAAAAAAAGTGTAATTTAATGAAAAAAAGTATAAAGTTGGGTAAAGTGGTGGGATCAATCAGTATCTAATGAATAAAGTGAGTGTAGAGAGAGAAAGTATGGATGTAGTTGATTTTTATATTATTAAATTTTTACTATTTTTGGTAAGTTTGAAATGTATAGAATTGAATGAAATATCCAAAAAAGGAAAGTGTATAAAAATGAATGGGATAGAGGGAGTATTATATATCCGCTAAACTACTAAATTATTAAATTACTACCTACCTAGTCTAATTATGCTACTATACTACAATCATAGCTAAACTACTACTAAATTTTTAAAAATAAATTGATAAACTACTAGATATATTATACGTATCCTACTCAACTACGAGCACAGTTATCTTATCATTTTTATTACAAATTTATAATTATTATAAATTTATATAAATATTTTAAAATTATAATATGACGAGATAAATAAAAATTTTAATATTAACAAGAACCCGTTTGCACGGGATTTAAACTAGTCTATACTATATTATAATAGACGAAACATTAAAAATTTGTTAGTCGGTCGATCGTTATTTGATAAAAGTACATAATTACCCGTATTTAATAATATTTTTATTCTTCTTACGTCCTTGTTTAATTAATTATCCCTTTCAACTAAACCATATTAGTTACCTATTTTTCCTACTAAAATCGTTATAGGATGGTATTTGATAATTAAATTAGGATTCTTATGCGATAATATTATAATTATATTCAGATTCTTATGATATTCTAATGGGAGATGATCACATCGTTTTGCGTCTGTATGGTTAACATTGTTTTTGGCTTTCTTTTCCCTTCTCGTAGGTCCTCGCTCATATGTTCATTATCTGATATCCATTTCTATCTTTTTGTTTTAAAATTCTGGAAAAAAATAACAAATCCTCTCTCCCGGGATATGAAGTGGTTCATATATGAGATCGATGCCGGTACATAAATAATATTTATGGGGTTCGAATAAAAATAATAAAATTTTAATTAATTTTCATAAGATTTTAAAATATAAGTATTAACATTTATTTAAACCTAATTTTGTAAATAACATACCTATGAATGATTGATTGTATGCTTTGACGGTCTGAACATGCTATTTTCTTGAATTTAATCCTTTTTTTTCTACGAATTTAAAAGTGATTGTGTTTTAAAAAAAATTGTTTCATAAAAAATTAATTGACATCACTAATAATATCAAACTACATATATAATGCATTTAACTTACTTTTATTTCAATATAAGCAACCCCTTCACAAGATTTTTTTTCCAGGTTCAAGTATAATTTAGGTTAAATACTTATTACAAACCAACTTATTTAAAATAACTGGACCTTTCTAACTTTCTACAGCAACTCACAGACCACACCTGGTCTGACACAACACACTCAGAGGAGCTCAACACGGGAGGAACTGGACACTGGCCCTTCCTAGGATAGCACAATCTCCTAGGCATCTGCAATATGAGAATATACAAAATATTTTGCAAGAGTGAGCGATCAATCACTCAGCAATACCACTATATGAATAATAATCAAAAACAGTTTATGATAAACAATTGTAGGAACATAAATCAATCTCGTTTATAGAAAACAAGTAAAACAGGTGAAAACAGGTGAAAATAGATGAAAACTGGATATCAATAACTAGCATGCTCTATAAAACATCTCATTAGTTGTGATGTGTAAATACCAGAGTTCAATTTTATCATGCTACTTTCATTTCCAAATCTTATGTTCCATTACAGGAACCATAAAACCATTTGTCCCGTTACGGGGACCCAAAACCATTTATTTTGTTACGGGAACTATAAAAAAATTCTCGCTCAGATATGAAAGTATTGGATGATCCCTGGTGAGACAACTGATATGGCTATCTCCATAGGACGACTTCATCTTCCATCCTATGAAACTTGTTCCGGAACTCAGAGACTAGTTAGGTCCCTGTCACGCTGGGCTGGTGGTTATAATAGGGTGCGCAACCACTTCACCTCTTACGCTATCTTCCTGGCCGTTACGGGCCCTTGCGCACGCTCATCCAATTATCTGATCAACTTTATCCAATTTTCCAAACCAATTACCTATCTCTTTTCAAAACAATTCTATCACAACACACTTTCCAAAACATTTTCATTTTATTCAAAGTTTAGAGATAAATACTTTCAGAAGTTACTTTTCCCCCAAAACACAAGTTAACAAAACAATTTGAACCCAGGGGATACGTAACTTAAAACGTTCTGTTCCAGTACGTAAATTTAAATCAATAATTTTTCATATATTAATGAGCCATAAAGATATGGCCAGGGGTACTTGCCTCGATACGCTTTAACAACTATTACTGGCAAGCTTTGTACCGACCGGGATGCTCGGGATTTCGACTGGAACTTACAGTACCGAAATACCCTAAATTAGATGTCCGAATATGCTTGACATATCCTCGCTAACAATCTACCCATATGTTAACAAGACCCGCCTCGTAATATACTCGATATTATAATACACGTATCAATTAGGGTTCATGTCCTCGAAAGTCGGTTCGGTGTTCGTTTTCAAAATATTTGTATATTTATCCTTTTACGAAATTAGGGTTATTGGTTTGGAAAAACATTTTACCACAACATATAATCAGGTTCGCATGAAATATTTACATATAATCGTTTGATGTTCCGATAATCACTGGATATGCCCCCGTGTTTCCGTAATTTAATTTTCCGGAAATCGGGCAGCACCTCCTTTATTTATCGGACTAACCCGTCGAACAACTCGACATCAAACCAATTCACAACAACTACAACGACAACCCAATCACAATTCCCAATCACCGATTCAAACCACAACAACGACAATCCATAAATTCCCAAAGACCAACTAAATACAGTTATTAATTATTATTCGTATTTTTATGTTTTAATTCATATTTTATAAGTTTAAAATTTTTAACTCGTAGGACTCAAAAAATGTTCATCACCATCCATCGTCGGCTCGCCGAGACTCATTGCCGACGGCGGTGAAATTTACGGGTACCCGAATAATTCGGGTTTCCAACGCGTATTTCACCGATTAATTATTTAATTTCCCGCACAAAATTCATTTTTATTTCACGAATATTTATTCAATAATTCCTGCAAGAACATAAAATAATTAGATAAGTAACAGAACCCCCAAACAGGTGCGTACAAACACGCGCAAAACTCACAGCACGCATGCAACCCAACCACACGCACGCATACACGCGCAGCTGTGGCCGGTGAATAGAACCATCAATCGGAAAGCGAACACACACTAGGCGGCACAGGCAACTGAAACCACAACACACACGAGACACACACACGCGTATACACGTACACACAGACTCACGCACACACACGCACGCACAACAACCACATACAGATGCACACGCCACCACTCCCTTGCCGGAAAATGGAGAGGGAGGCGACGGAACAGAAGGGACAACAGCATAGAGGAATTAGCCGGAGAACATAGTGAACAGGGTAGAGAAATGAGAAGGGAGAGAGATTCGGAGGGAAAAGAATCGAGAGATACAGGGGAATCGATTGAGAGCGAGGAAAAGAGGTGGTGATGTTGTGAAGGAGCAGGGATAAAAAAAGTAATTGATAGAATATAACCCCAATCTGTTTCCGGTCTTCTTTTATCCGAATACAACACCGACATTTATTATTTTAACGAACAATTCACGGGTAATTAAAACCTGAAAATTAATAAAATATTTTATAAAATATCACAAATAATTAAAAGTTATTTAAAATAAATTTTTTTCATAATTCTGAACTCATTTTGAAATGCAACTCGTATCCGCATTTATCGATTAAAAAAACAACGCGCGGGTGAATTTAACTCCAAAAAATTTCCCAAAAAATTTTGAAATTCTCGAAATATTTTAAACTTAATAAAATATGAATTTCGTAATTTTTGAAGAACTCTGTGATTAAATACTGATTTTACAATTAAATGAAATCAGAAAATCATTTAAAGACAAATAATCAATAAAATATTGATTTCTAAATTTTATAAACTCCTAAAAATAATAAATAAAATTATGAAGTAATAAAAGTGAATTTAGGGATAATCCAAGTATTTATGGAAATCATTCTTTAATAAAATCACTTTTAAATATAAAAAAAATAACACAGTTCATAAATAATTACTCAAATGAATCTCGAACACCAATAATCACTTATAACTCATTACAAAGTAATATCCAGCTGACAGACCCCACACACATATTTTATTTATTTAATTATTTAGTAATTACATATTTAATTAATACAGAAATGTACGAGTCGCTATATTCAGAGCTTGATCAAGTGCTAAGGTCTCATGCCTTAGAGAAAGCCTTGTTGGGGAATTCAGATAGTGAAGATGATGAAGGTGATGAGCAGTTGCAGTATTTGAATGCTTCTCCTTGGAAGCGAAGGTTGGATATGCCTGTTGAATCTCTTGGAATGTCAGAACTCAAAAATGCCGAGGGGCGTCTTAAGCCATCTATTGAGGAAGCTCCTACACTTGAGCTTAAACCTTTTCCTGAACACTTGAGGTATGCTTTTTAGGTGATGCATCTACTTTGCATGTTATTATTGCATTTGACCTTTCAGGTAGTGATGAGAGAGTTCATCTCGGCAATTGGATGGACTATAGCAGATATCAAGGGAATCAGCCATTCTTATTGCATGCATAAAATTCTGTTAGAGGAAGGAAGTAAGCCGACTGTTGAGCAACAGAGAAGGCTAAATCTGATTATAAAGGAGGTCGTGAAGAAGGAAATTCTTAAAGGGATAGATGCAGGGATCATCTATCCTATTTCTGACAGTTCTTGGGTGAGCCCAGTTCAGTGTGTGCCGAAGAAATGAGGCATCACTGGTCGCTAATGAAAAGAATTAGCTCATTCCTACTCGAACAGTCATGGGGTGACGATTTGCATGGTTTACAGGAAGCTGAACAAGGCCACGAGGAAGGATCACTTCCCTCTTCCTGTTATTGATTAGATGTCTGACAGATTGGCTGGGCATGAATACTATTGTCTTCTGGATGGCTATTAGGGGTCTAATCAGATATGCATTGCTCTAGAAGATCAGTAAAAGACTACCTTCACTTGTTTGTTTGGTACTTTTGCCTTCAGAAGAGTTTCTTTTGGGTTATGTTGTTCACCTGCCACATTTCAGAGATGCATGATGGCTATCTTCTCTGACATGATTGGTCAGAATGTGGAGGTATTCATGGATGATTTTTCTGTGTTCGGGGATTCTTTCGACGAGTGCTTGCAAAATCTTGGCGCAGTTCTTAAAAGTTATGTCAAAACCAATCTGGTTCTCAACTGGGATAAATGTCACTTTATGGTATAACATGGCATCATTCTTGGGGACAAGATCTCTAGTAAAGGTCTTCAAGTGGACAAAGCCAAGGTGGGGGTCATTGAAAACCTTCCTCCACCAATTTCTGTTAAGGGGATCCACAGTTTCCTTGGTCATGCGGCTTCTATAGGTGGTTCATCAAGGACTTCTCTAAAATCTCTAAACCATTATGCAATTTATTGGAGAAAGATGTCCCTTTCAAGTTTGATGATGAGTGTCGAGCTGCTTTTGAGAGCTTAAAGAAGAGCTTGATCACGACACCTGTCATAACTGCACCTGATTGGAATGAGCCTTTTGAAATGATGTGTAATGCAAGTCACTATGCAGTTGGAGCGGTTCTTGGGAAAAGGAAGAACAATATATTTCATGTGGTCTACTATGCTAGTAAGACCCTCAATGGTGCTCAACTGAACTACACTACTAATGAGAAAGAACACATAGCCATTGTTTATGGTTTTGAGAAGTTTCGATCTTATTTGCTTGGGACGAAGGTGACAATTTTCACTGATCATGCTGTTATTCGCTATCTCGTCTCGAAGAAGGACTCGAGGTCTAGATTGATTCGATGGGTTCTTTTGCTTCAGAAGTTTGAGTTGGAGATGAAGGATAGAAAAGGTACTGAGAATCAAATTGCAGATCATCTCTCTCGGTTAGAAGATCCGTGTACAGCTTTACATGAAAAGATATTGATAAATGAGTCTTTTCCCGATGAGCTTGTTTGGGGTACAAGAAGAAGAACTGTGGTTCACAGACATTGTGAACTACCTTGTGAGCAACATTATGCCCCCTGACTTATCTTTTGCTCAAAAAAGAAGTTTCTTCACGAGGTGAAGTGGTACATGTAGGATGAGCCATTTTTGTTTCAGCAAGGAGCTGACCAAATCATCAGGAGATGTATTCCGTACAACGAGACGGAGGGTATCTTGCGAGACTATGATTCGACTATTTATGGAGGCCACTATGGTGGAGAAAAGACAGCAGCTCGTATCCTTCAAGCAGGATTCTTCTGGCCTACATTGTTTAAGGATACGCGTCAGTTCGTTTTGAAGTGTGATCGCTGCCAGCGTGTTGGTAATATGTTCAAGAGGGACGAGATGCCACTTAATGTGCTTCTCGAGGTTGAGGTCTTCGATGTTTGGGGAATTGACTTTATGGGGCCATATGTCTCTTCAAGCAATAATCATTATATCTTGTTGGCAATAGATTATGTCTTAAAATGGGTGGAAGTCAAAGCTTTGCCCACGAATGATGCAAAGTTAGTACTTAATTTTCTTCACAAGCAGATATTCACAAGATTTGAGACTCCATAAGTCATAATCAGTGACGAGGGATCACATTTCTACAATCGCAAGTTCACTGCTATGATGCAAAGATATAATGTGAATCATCACATTGCTACAGCCTACCATCCTCAGACTAATGGTCAAGCTGAGGTATGTAATAGAGATCAAGCGTATTCTAAAGAAAGTTGTATGTCCATCGAGAAAGGATTGGTCTTTGAAGCTGGATGAAGTTGTTTGGGCTTATCAAAAGCATTCAAGACTCCGCTAGGCATGTCACCGTTTCAATTGGTTTATAGTAAAGGATGTCATTTGCCTATGGAGCTGGAGCACAAAGCATATTGGGCTTTAAAGAAATTGAACCTTGATATGGATGCAGTTGGTAAGAAACGGATGCTTCAATTAAATGAACTTGATAAATTTCGACTTCAAGCATATGAGAACAATAAAATGTATAAGGAGAAAGTCAAGAGGTGGCATGATAGGGGTCTAGTGCTCAGATCATTTGTGTCGGGGAAACAAGTTCTTTTATTCAACTCTCGTCTCTGTCTTTTTCCTGGAAAATTTAAGTCGAGATGGTTAGGGCGGTTTGTTGTCAAAATTGTGTTTCCACATGGAGCTGTGAAATTTTTTGAGAATGATCCAGGCCAAGCATTTAAGGTGAATGGACAGCATTTGAAGTATTACTATAGAAATAAGGAAAACCGTGAGGTGGTTAGTGGCGTTTTATTATCAACTTGATCTCGGAATTTTATGCCAAGCTAGCGACGTAAACCAAGCGCTTCTTGGGAGGCAACCCAAGCTTATGTATATTAGTAGAAGATAAAAGGAAGAAAACACAAAAAAATAGAAAAATAGGGTATTTTCTACAGAAGCACGGCGTGCCCGCGCTGCCTAGCGGGGCCGTCGCGCTGAGATTACAGAAGCACGGTGCGCCCGCGCTGGGAAGCAGGGCGGCCGCGCTGAGTCCCTGGAGAAGAAAAAATAGGAAGCCCGAAAAATCAAAACAAAAAACAACACCCCAGCCGATTTTAACTCCTCCCACTACCCTAATTCCTTCTCATAATCAATTCTAAACATCCCATTACCCCCACTAACCCCACAATCAATTCCCACTTCTATTTAAAATTAATTTCCAATTCCCTATATATACATACAGTTACATACATTTATATCCATCACTTTTTATATTCTCTCAAACCCTAATTCTCTATACACATCTCTCTTTTCTCACTTTATCAATTTTAATGGCACCCAGGAGAGCTCACACTCAAGTTAGCAGCAGCACTAACCCCGCCCCTACTGATTTTTCGAGTGTTGGGGGTACGAGGCTTAGGTTTGCTACTCCGGGGGCTGAAGTGGAGTACACGAGGTTATTGATGAAGTAAATAACGAAGGAGAGGGGTTTTCTACCATCGGGTGAGGATGGTAAGCTTCTTGAGATGATTTTGGAGATGGGTTGGGTTTTTTTGTGAGGCACCCTCTGTTGTGCCTATGAGTGTCGTTCGTGAGTTCTATGTGAACGTGAAAGCCGATAAGATTGGGTATATGGTGGTGCGGGGGTTGACGGTGGATTAAAGCCCTGAAGCTATTCGTAGGGTTATCAACCAACATGAGTGACATCCAACTCAGGAGGAGTGGGTGAACAAGACGGGAGATGATTTTGACTTGGATTTGATTGTGGCTACGCTGTGTGTCCCGGATACACATTGGAAGTTCAAGAGGGGATCGAACGAGTATGCCACTTTCCCTGCCTCATGCATGAACAGGTTTGCTCTTGCTTGGAATGCCTTTATTTGTGCGAACATCATGCCTTCTTCTCATGTGCATGATGTAACTGTGGATCATGCAAAGTTGTTATGGGGGATTTTGTAGGGAGATTATGTGGATCTCGGTTCCATTATTTATTAGGGTATTATGAGGTTTTTACGTGGGAGCACTACGGGGTCAATTCCATATGCCTCGATTGTGACCAAGCTTTGTGTGGTGGTACGAGTTCATTGGCCCGCACACGAGCAGCTTCAGTTACCGAGTGCCCCCACTGACAGTTCGACGATCTTGAGCATGCAAGAGTGGTTTGGTGGGAAGGCTGGCGAGAAGGGCCTGGGGTACACCTATGATCATTTGTCGGGTAGCCAGCTAGCCGATCAGACTTATGCTGGTGGTTCGACTCAGGCATGTAGAGCAGCGTGGAGACATTAGATGGGTGAGGTCGGTTCTTCGCAGCAACAGCAAAAGGCAGAGGATAGTGCTGGTTTTGGTTCAGTGTCGTATAGGCGTTTGACGAGGCGGATGGATGCGATATATGAGTCGCATAACAGGTTTGCAAAGGATCTTACTCGGGCGTTGGGTACAGCTTTTAGAGCCACGAGAGTTGATATACAGTGGCCAGGTTTTGGAGAGGATCCTGTATACCCTATAACGACTCGTGTACTTTTGAATCATTTAATTATATAATTATGGAAATTATTAAATAAATAAAATATGTGTGTTGGTGTTGATTGCTATGTGTTGTCTGATTATTATCCATATGTGATTTATGGTGTACCGGGTTGTCTGCGCAATTAATTATTAGATCGTATTGGATTGTTTTCACTTTCAAAAGTGGATTTAGTGCAAATTTATTTGCATAAATATTGGGAATATTTTTAAAATTGTTTTTATGATTTTATAATTACAATAATTATTTTTAGGATTTTATAAAATTGAGAAATCAATATTTTATTAATTATTTATCTTTAAATGATTTTCTGAATTCTTTTATTTGTAAAATCCATATTTAATTCTAGAATTCTTCAAAAATTATGAAACTCATATTTATTTAAGTTTGGAATATTTCGAGAATTTTAAAATAATTTTGGAAATTTTCGGGATTAATTTTACCCGCGCGTTGTTTCGTTTATTTGTTAAAAGCGGGTATAAAGTGTGTTTTAGAAATTATTTTAAAATTACAAAATTTATGTTTTTATTTACTTTGGGATATTTCTAACATTTTAAAACTACTTTCGTAATTTTATGAATTTGTTTTAAGTGCAACTCAGGTCGTTAAATTGGAAATGCGGGTACAAGTCGCGTTTAAAAATTGTATAAAAATTTTAAAATTTATGTTTTTATAAACTTCGGGATATTTATAACATTTTGATATTATTTTCGTAATTTTCTGAAAATATTTTTCGTACACCTCGATTCGTTAATTTTAAAATTTTCGGGGCAAAGCGTTGCAGCAGGATACATGTGGGTTTCTCGTTAATTCGTTTGATACGTGGCATAGCTGCGTTTTTGTAGATAATAAAAAAAACACACACACGCACAAACCCCCCATCTGTTTTCTCCCCGCGATCGTCTTCTTCCCCTTTTCTTTTATCGCGGCTCGTTCTCTCGTTTCTTCACTATTTCCTCTGGTTCATGCTTATTTCGACTGGGCTTTTGCTGTATGTCGATGCTCTAATTGAATCTTGCTCGAACCTTGAGTGTATGTACGCATCTCAGTGTATGTATATGTGCGAACTCGAGACCTTTGTTTCGAATTCTGTGATACCCATTGATTTTAACAAATTTATCGGTGGAAGTCCGAGTTCGAACACCCCTAATTGGGCATCGCTGGATTTTTGCCGCCACCGGTGATGAACTCCGGTGAACCGGTGGTGGACGATGATGATATGAGTCCTAATTAACACCATAAACATATTTCTTGAATTACATGTTGATAATCTTATGTATTTTGAAATTTTTAATTTCGTTAGTTTGTAAACATGCTTGGTTCTATGATTGTATGATTGTGTATTCGAATTATAAGTTAATTGTTATGGCCAAAATATGATTTTGATTCAAGGGTTTTATTTCCGAAAATTTCAGATTGATATTGTCCCTGTTGGGTTTGGTTTTGAGATTTTGTTTCGGTTCCAGGATTATAATTAGGGGGAGATGGAAGTAGATGATGTAATGGTTGATTTGAGATTTAATTGGTGTTTTGTTGGTAATTTGGGATAGTGTATGTATACGAATAATACATGCCGAAATTTTGTTGTAGCTAGTTGTTGTATGCCTCGTAAAGTAAGGTCTTGTGTAAGAATTTTGAGATTAATTTATCGTTATTAAGTGCATGTTGGGTCAAGAATGTTATAATGTGTATACTTGAGTTATTTAATCGTAAATTATCGTGTCGAGAGAATATATATAAATATATGTATATATGTTTTATACAAAACCTGATTATACGTTGCGGTGAAATGTTTTGCCAAAACTCAATAACCCTAATTTCGTAAAATGACAAGTATACGTATTTTCTGAAAATAAACACCGGATCGATTTCGAGAATGTGAACACTAATTGTTTTCTGTGTTATTCTAATATGAATAATTACGAGTCGGGTTTGAATATCGTTGGGTAAGAATTAGTATCGAGGATATGTCAAGCATACCTAGACATCCAACGTAGGGTATTTCGACCCTGTAGGTTATAGTCGGGAACCTGAAAGTGGATGATGGACTAAAGATAACATAGTAGTCAGTCGACGAGCTCAGTAGAGTTTCAACAGAAAGACCTGAGTGTCGAAGTCGAATCCAATGGGATCTAGTGGTTGGACGTTACAACCTGAGCAGCAGAGTCGGCTCAGATTTGATCAGTAATAGTTGCAATGCCTTGTAAGACAAGTATTTCTGAACTTTTCTTCAAGATATATTACCAATGTTTTTGAACTGTTTCATAACATGTTACTATTATTAAACATAACTCCTGTTTTATAATGCATATGCTTCAAACTATTTACCCCTAACCCTGATTCTTTCTTGATCTTGAGCCGTAAGCCTTATTCTTTGCAAATCGTCCTTTGTTGATCCTCAGATACCAAACCATACAGATATAATACTACTCTTCCAAGATATAATTACCAAACACCAAACACTGAAAGAGAATGATTTGAAAACCCAGAAACTTCTCCAATCATTCTTAATAACATCAAAGAACCATATCCTGAAAAAAAATCATTACTGGTCTGATACCTGGCCCTTGTACAAACTGAAAATCATTTCTTATACATACCCTGATATACCCTTGAGATATCCATGAGTTTCCTTATGTTTTTATGCAAATATTTAACCATCATCGATTATGATCTTGTTTTATTGAATTATATTGTTATCATATTGAACTGCTTTAGGATTGGATAGTTTTTATATATGTGGACCAGATTCGTGGTCAGACCATACCAATGGTCAAGTTAGGCCAATGTGTGCCTTGGATCCAGTAATTAGAGCAGTGATGTGTGCTTGCTCGGGGTTAGTGCGTGACTGATCAACAACCTAACCTTGGTTTTTAAAACTTAAAATGAATATCCAATTCTAATGATTAGTTAAAAAGAAACTTGATTCCTTTGATTCATCTCATTTGATCATTGTTTAACCTCAGTTATCAATATTATGACTTGCTGAGCTAGTTAGCTCATCCTTGCAATTCTTTTATATATTTTACAGTTGAAAAGAATATGGATGATAGTGAAGTTCCTCAGTCCAAAGTGCGGGCTAAGGTTCCAGTTGAGTTGAATCGAGCTAACAGAAGCTTCATGCGGTATAGAGATAGTCAGATTGTAAGAATGATTTTATTATCAATTGTAAGTTAAATTAGTTGGGATTTGGTAGGTTGTAATAAATGTTAAGATTATGGCTTGTTTTCATACTTTAGCCTGTTGTAATCTGTGGTTATGTGAAATAGGGTCATTGCAAATAATATTTCCTATATAGGTTTATATGGTGCATGTGTTGTGGACCCCAAACTTCTGACCCGGGTTTGGAGGGCGCCATAGGTTGGTATCAGAGCTATAGGTTATAAGTCACTGAAACAAGCCTAGATTGTCGGGATTGGGTAGAGGGTTAGGATTAGGAATAGGAAATAGAAAGATAGGACGTTGTGAGGTTGAGTGCGATGGTATAGTAGGTCTCCGGCACAGTTCGTATTGCGATTCGGGATTTTCATCTTGCGACGTGATTTCCAGACAACGGCAATGGCAGATCCTGATTTCCCGATGTCATTCGATCGTTTGGAGCTTTCCGTTCGAGGATCGTCATCTTCTCTCAGATTTGATTTGCACCTTGTTCCTCCACAGTATTAATGGCACTACCTTCTATTATAACGGTTGCACTTCTTCAAGCTATTCTACGCTACTTTTTCACCTTTTGATATGAGATTACCTATTCAAGAACCTCCATCTGTTTATTTTTGTTTCACTGAACATTCGGCTATGAATGTATCTCTTTAGTTTACCCTACATCCTGTTCTATACCCCCAGTTTAGAACTTGTCCTATGAAGCGATTGTACCTACGAGAATGGATTCGAGAGCTACAGTAAATGGTGAGCGCTTGAGTTATAAATAAAGGTGAGACGAAGTTTAGAGAGGAGATTTAAGTGTTTTAGAGGATAGCTGTTATCGGGTTAAAAGAAGCCCTTAGTGACTAAGCCACCCGTGAATAATTATGGGATGAATTAGATGAATTTTGAACGAGTAAGAGAGAAAAGTATAAACCTGGAATTTTTGTGAAATTAAATGATGATGATATGATAAATGCGATATGTAAAGTAGTGATTTGATGTGATACGGGCAAATTTTGTTCTATGAAATAGACTTGTCGACTATTGGATAGCCTGTTCTACTTAACTACTATAACGATAATGTATGGGAGCCTTGATGTGAAGCTACGAATAAGATAATGTGCGACAACAATTGAATTTTTCGTCGATTAAGGAAGGCAAATGGACTCGATAAAGGAGAAAAGGTAGATCGAAGTGAACGAACCTTTATGTGAATGTTTCTTTAATTTGGTACCTTGTTATAGGTCGGAAGGACAACAACCAACTCATATAGTAAGGACAACCAGATTTATGATTTTCAAAAATTTTAACAAGTTTTCGAAAAAGATTTTTCATTACAAAATTTCTAAAAGTCTTTTTGAATAAAATAAGTTTTAAAACTTGGTTGTCAAGTTACTACTTGAGTTTCTTGTTTGTTAAATGACCCGGATTACCTGGAAGGATGCTGTTTCAGACTCAGTATTGTTAATTCAAAGAACGAGATAACCTGCGATTATGAAGAAGTTAATTATTCCTAACAACAAAGTGCAAGTATTATCTGATAAGATTAACAACAGAACCAGCGTACGGAGTAACTATTCATCCAATTACTGGGATTATCAGAGTTCGAAGAATTCATTGATTTAACGGAAGCCTGAGCATGACCGAAGAAGATTGGGAAGATTTCCAGACTTTTCTAAAAGAAGAATATTACTAACAAAAAGATCGCTATGTTGAATGATTCATGGTTATTCCAAATTAAAAAGAGGAAACTCAAGGTTATCTGATAAGAACGCCATTATGATCGAATTGTTAAAGTATTATACGTGTAGGTGCGACGTTACAAACGCAAGACTTAACAAGTAAGAATCTACCATAATGCTTAGTTGCGAAGGCATTTTAGTATACTTCTAAAGTTATTATATGACACAGTTGGGATATGATCGATCAAACTCGAAAGGTGAATACAAGTGAAATGTGGATGGTGACCAATGGTATCATCCTTGTCCTCAACATTACAGCGTATATTCCTTTTTAATTCCTAAAAATGTATGAACTCCTTTTCTTAATAAATTCTTTCTGGTGATATCAAAATAGAGGATTTTGCATTCCTTTCAAATTTAATTGTTCCCCTCAAGTTTTGCTTTCTGATTGGGACAAACAGTGTTATGATGAGACACTTTGTCGGAATGACGAAGAGTCGGGTGGGATGCCACCTAATCATGTGCTGTATGTCATACGGTATGAAAGACTGGTCATCTTAAGTACCAATGTGGTTGTCTCATTCATATTCAAATCATTACTTCTTCTTTCTTTTCAACTCTAAGTTTATTAAAATTGTGAATCCTTATAGTTGTTTTGTTGTACCGTTGTTCTTTGCGAGAGCTTTTCAAACAATAGTCAACGTATTATACACCCAGCGGGCAAAGTCTCATATACCTCTCATGCATGGAAAGGAAACAAGGGCATATGGTAAGAATTGCAAACCACTGGCCCTAGCCAGGGATGCATTACGAGTCAAGGGAATCTACTTCAATAAGGAATACGTCTCCGAGAAACGAGAATTTGTGATTTTCCTGAGAAATATGTTATTTAGAATATGGATGTGATAACGTGGAAGATTATTGCGGATACCTTATGCGTTAAAGTATTGAACGATGTGAGAGCAATTTGATCATATATCTCTCAAGGTTTATTTGATAAGATGAATTATCCTGTCAAATCAATAAGTTTATGACTAAAGAACTAGCAAGTTAAGAACATGCAGTTATTGAATAAGTAAGTACCAATGGCGGAATCGATATTTTTGGCAATAAGTTATGAAGAATTGATATCATTTGAGATAAGAGGATGTGACATTATTCTAAAAAATATGGATTAACTATTTAAGTGTGATGCCCAGGTAGACCGTCGTGATGGAAGATAGTTCTGAAGATGCCAAATGAGAACATGAAGAAGTTTAAAGGACAAAGGAAAGTAAAGAACTTGTTAAAAATGATTTAGGATTATAGTGACCAAAATATAAGTGCTATGGCGATTATAAATAAGAGTCAGGAGCAAACCGAACTTGAAGATTTTATAGTCTCAACATATATTTTTAGACGAGTTACCAATATTTCCTTTAGATAAAGAAAATGCGTTTATGATTGATTTAGCACCTGAAATGAAGCCACTGTCCAAAGCCCCGCACATAATGGCACCAGATAAAATAAAGAAGTTACCAGAGCAAACACAGGAGATAATTAGAAAAAAAAAGCAACTGGACCTAGCGTACCCCCTAAAGTGCACCAGCACGATATGATGATAGGAAAGATGGAAGTATGAGATTATATGTTAGCGAAAGCTCAACCAGTTTACTCTCAAGAGCAAATATCTGTTACCTTGACCCAATGATTTATTTGATCAGACGAAGGAAGCAAAGTACTTTTGTAAGATCGATTTAAGATTTGGTATTTCACCAATTGAAGATTAAACCTATGGATATATCAAAGATAATTTTCAGAACTAAGTATTGTTCTCGTATCGTCAATTGGATTAACCAATATACCAGTAATATTTGAACTGGATGGTAAGAACCTTTAAGGAATATTTGGGTAAGCTATAGTTGTGATACTTAAAGTCAACAGAGGACCATGCAAAGCATTTAATGATGACTGGGAAGTTGGAGAAGAAATAAGTTGCATGAAATATAGTTCTTAGCATAAATAGTCAATGTAGAGAAGATCAAAAGAGATTCAGCAGAAGTTAAAATTACTATGAACGAAAAGAGACCAGAAACACCAACAAAAGTAAGCAGTTCTATCATGGGCCGGTTACTATCGGAAATTTGTGCAAGATTTCTTGAAAGTTGCAATATCTTGGACAAAGCTAACCAGAAAAAGCAAGAAGTTTTGTGAAATGGAGAAGGGTGAAGGGAAAGTTTTGCGGAGTTAAATGACAGAATGGTTTCAGCACCTGTTTTATCAATTTAAAAGTATCAAGGAGGTTTGGTAGTTTATAGTGATGCTTCTCATTAGGGAATAGGATGTGTGTTGATGCAGCACAATAAAGTTATTGTATATGCATCCAGACAACCGAAACCTTATGAGCAGAAGTATCCTACCCATAATTTGGGATTAACAGTAATAATATTCATTTTGAAAGATTTGGGAAACATTATATGTATGGAGAAAGGTGTAAGATCTATACGGGCCATAAGAGGTTGAAGTATGTATTCACGAGGAAAAGCAAAGATAGAGGAAAGCAATAACGAACATAGAAACTATACCGGAAGAATTTTCTAGGGAATTTTAGAAGTTGGAATTGGGAGTTAGAGTTTATAATTTAAGCAGGAGTAAGGATGGATAGTATGACCTTTCAGTCGAAGTTGTTAAGAGAAAGATAAGGAGATGTCAAAAGAAGATAATGGATCACGATGTTAGCAGTAGTGAGAGGAAATTTATGCGCCCAGGAGACTGATCACGATATTCCCAGGTTCTCTTCCAGCACTTGGATGCTACAAGTAGAAGGATTAAAAAATGAGATCCCACAGGGAATTCACAATATAATGTATTTAATTTATTGAAGAAATGCCAAGATGTACAGAAATTAAAGAAAAATAATGATAACCAGGTTTAAGAAGGATATGTTAAGATGGATTAGAAAGTGTTGGACATGTCAAAGAAGTAAGGTAAGGTATTAGAGACCTAGTGGACAAGGAAGACCAAGGAATGACTTTATAAGAAGCGAATCGTAAAGTGCACCAGTGATGTTGATGGAGAAAAGGAATGAAAGTATAAGAGTATGTACTGATTATCGGGAGTTTAACAAAACAATGAATAAGAAAAAGTGAGACCCTATAAAGAATTAATTACTTATGAGACCTAATTTAAGAAGTGTGTTATGTATTGAGAATTAACTTAAGACCCGACCTGAGAAAATATCAGAGATTACGATTAATGTGAGTTCAGAGCATTGCAAGCTCTGATGATATTATGTGAAATGACAAGTATATCAGGTGGCTATAAAGAATTAAGGAACATGGTGTATAAGGAGTATTTGGATAAGCAAACGGTATTTATTGATAACATCCTCAACTACTCAAGGAATAAGAGAGTCTGCGTGGGATGCCTAAGGGTTTTTCTCCAAAGATCAAAAGGAAAGCAACTATACGTTGAGTTTTCAAGAATGAAATTTTGACTAAGGTTAACAAAAAATTCTGAATTAATCCATTAACAACTACCTAAGCAAAGCCGTATGGTAGCAGATGCCTTATGCTGACAGAAATGATTGGATGTAATTAGGACCACCGAGGAGTTAATAGACGAATTGGAAAGAGTGGAATCTGAAGTTCAAATACTTAAAGATGATAATACGTGAATATATGAGATTACTTTTCAGCCTTAACTAATGAGAAGGAGTAAGATATTTTAAATTTTTGGAAACCAAGTTGAAAACGAGCACCGCCTATCATCCTTAAACGAAGAGTCAAAGTATGGAAGTGGTTAAGGAACTGTAAGATATGTTGAAAGGATGAGTCTTAAGGAAACACTGAAATGATCATTTATCAGTGATGTCAGCTTTGGAATGCCACTTTACCAAGCTTTATGTGAATGCAAGTGTAGGTCCCCATTTTTTTTATCGAGATAAAATGGGAGAAAGAAAATTGTTAAATTCTAAGTTAATCCAGCACACCAAGGGCGTAATGATATTGATTGAAGCAGCTTGGAGTAAACAAAGAAAGAAGCGGAATTGTATTGAGGGAGAGTATGAATATAGAAATAGGACCAGTAATATTAGTAAAAAGGTCGTTTTGAAAGAGACCGGATAAGTCTAAATAGAAGGGACATATCAAGTCCTAAAATTAGTGAACCATTCGAGGTATTGATAGATATAAATAAAAGTTGTTCATGAGTTAATATTACCGTCACAAACGTGTGTACGTATAATGTGTTTGACGTGTTAAAGTTAAAAATGATAAGTAACTGATTTGAATTAAGTAATTGATCAGGAGCCAATGGGGCTCTTATCCAAGTTTGTTTTGTATATAGTGATCGATCTAAATTCTTGATCGTTAAAGGCAAGTTATTGAAAAAGAGTGTATATCGAGTAGAAGAGTCTACTTGGGAACTAGAGTCAGATATGCTTGACAAATATCCTCACTGGTGTAACTAGACCAGATTCTGAGGACAGAATCCTTTTAAGGGGCGAAGGATATAACGACTCGTGTACTTTTGAATCATTTAATTATATAATTATGGAAATTATTAAATAAATAAAATATGTGTATTGGTGTTGACCGCTATGTGTTGTCTGATTATTATCCATATGTGATTTATGGTGTACCGGGTTGTCCGCGCAATTAATTATGGGATCGTATTGGATTGTTTTCACTTTCAAAAGTGGATTTAGTGCAAATTTATTTGCATAAATATTGGGAATATTTTTAAAATTGTTTTTATGATTTTATAATTACAATAATTATTTTTAGGATTTTATAAAATTGAGAAATCAATATTTTATTAATTATTTATCTTTAAATGATTTTCTGAATGCTTTTATTTGTAAAATCAATATTTAATTCTAGAATTCTTCAAAAATTATAAAACTCATATTTATTTAATTTTGGAATATTTCGAGAATTTTAAAATTATTTTGGAAATTTTTGGGATTAATTTTACCCGCGCATTGTTTCGTTTATTTGTTAAAAGCGGGTATAAAGTGTGTTTTAGAAATTATTTTAAAATTACGAAATTTACGTTTTTATTTACTTCGGGATATTTCTAACATTTTAAAACTACTTTCGTAATTTTATGAATTTGTTTTAAGTGCAACTTAGGTCGTTAAATTGGAAATACGGGTACAAGTCGCGTTTTAGAAATTGTTTAAAAATTTCAAAATTTATGTTTTTATAAACTTCGGGATATTTATAACATTTTGATATTATTTTCGTAATTTTCTGAAATTATTTTTTGTACACCTCGATTCGTTAATTTTAAAATTTTCGGGGCAAAGCGTTGCAACAGGACACGTGTGGGTTTCTCGTTAATTCGTTTGATACGTGGCATAGCTCCGTTTTTGTAGATAATAAAAAAAAACACACGCACAAACCCCCCCTCAGTTTTCTCCCCGCGACCGTCTTCTTCCCCTTTTCTTTTATCGCGACTCGTTCTCTCGTTTCTTCACTATTTCCTCTAGTTCATGCTTATTTCGACTGGGCTTTTGCTGTATGTCGATGCTCTAATTGAATATTGCTCGAACCTTGAGTGTATGTACGCGTGTCAGTGTATGTATATGTGCGAACTCGAGACCTTTGTTTCGAGTTTTGCTTGATTTCGGTTCTTAACCATAATTTTCTTGATGATTCTGTGATACCCATTGATTTTAACAAATTTATCGGTGGAAGTCCGAGTTCGAACACCCCTAATTGGGCATCGCCGGATTTTTGCAGCCACCGGTGATGAACTCCGGTGAACCGGTGGTGGACGATGATGATATGAGTCCTAATTAACACCATAAACACATTTCTTGAATTACATGTTGATAATCTTATGTATTTTGAAATTTTTAATTTTGTTAATTTGTAAACATGCTTGGTTCTCTGATTGTATGATCGTGTATTAAGATTATAAGTTAATTGTTATGGCCAAAATATGATTTTGATTCAAGGGTTTTATTTCCGAAAATTTCAGATTGATATTGTCCCTATTGGGTTTGGTTTTGAGATTTTGTTTTGGTTCCAGGATTATAATTAGGGGGAGATGGAAGTAGATGATGTAATTGGTTGATTTGAGATTTAATTGGTGTTTTGTTGATAATTTGGGATAGTGTATGTATACGAATAATACATGCCGAAATTTTATTGTAGCTAGTTGATGTATGCCTCGTAAAGTAAGGTCTTGTGTAAGAATTTTGAGATTAATTCATCGTTATTAAGTGCATGTTGGGTCAAGAATGTTATAATGTGTATACTTGAGTTATTTAATTGCAAATTATCGTGTCGAGAGAATATATATAAATATATATATGTTTTATACGAAACCTTATTATACGTTGCGGTGAAATGTTTTTCCAAAACTCAATAACCCTAATTTCGTAAAATGACGAGTATACGTATTTTCCGAAAATAAACACCGGATCGATTTCGAGAATGTGAACCCTAATTGTTTTCTGTGTTATTCTAATATGAATAATTACGAGTCGGGTTTGAATATCATTGGGTAAGAATTAGTATCGAGGATATGTCAAGCATACCTAGACGTCTAACGTAGGGTATTTCGACCCTGTAGGTTATCGTCGGGAACCTGAAAGTGGACGATGGACTAAAGATAACATAGTAGTCATTCGACGAGCTCATTAGAGTTTCAACAGAAAGACCTGAGTGTCGAAGTCGAATCCAATGGGATCTAGTGGTTGGACGTTAGAACCTGTGCAGCAGAGTCAGCTCAGAGTTGATCAGTAATATTTGAAAAGCCTTGTAAGGCAAGTATTTCTGAACTTTTCTTCAAGATATATTACCAATGTTTTCGAACTGTTTCATAACATGTTACTATTATTAAACATAACTCCTATTTTATAATGCATATGCTTCAAACTATTTACCCTTAACCCTGATTCTTTCTTGATCTTGAGCCCTAAGCCTTATTCTTTGCAAGCCGTCCTTTGTTGATCCTCAGACACCAAACCATACAAATATAATACTACTCTTCAAAGATATAATTACCAAACACCAAACACTGAAAGAGAATGATTTGAAAACCCAGAAACTTTTATACTCCAATCATTCTTAATAACATCAAAGAACCATATCCTGAAAAAAAAATCATTAGTGGTCTGATACCTGACCCTTGTACAAACTGAAAACCGTTTCTTATACATACCCTGATATACCCTTGAGATATCCATGAGTTTCCTTACGTTTTTATGCAAATGTTTAACCATCATCGATTACGATCTTGTTTTATTGAATCATATTGTTATCATATTGAACTGCTTTAGGATTGGATAGTTTTTATATATGTGGACCAGATTCGTGGTCAGACCATACCAATGGTCAAGTTAGGCCAATGTGTGCCTTGGATCCAGTAATTAAAGCAGTGCTGTGTGCTTGCTCGGGGTTAGTGCGTGACTGATCAGCAGCCTAACCTTGGTTTTTAAAACTTAAAATGAATATCCAATTCTAATGATTAGTTAAAAAGAAACTTGATTCCTTTGAATCATCTCATTTGATCATTGTTTAACCTCAGTTATCACTATTATGACTTGCTGAGCTAGTTAGCTCACCCTTGTGATTCTTTTATATATTTTACAGTTGAAAAGAATATGGATGATAGTGAAGTTCCTCAGTCCAAAGTGCGGGCTAAGGTTCCAGTTGAGTTGAATCGAGCTAGCAGAAGCTTCATGCGGTATAGAGATAGTCAGATTGTAAGAATGATTTTATTATCAATTGTAAGTTAAATTAGTTGGGATTTGGTACGTTGTAATAAAGGTTAAGATTGTGGCTTGTTTTCATACTTTAACCTGTTGTGATCCGTGGTTATGTGAAACAGGGTCATTGCAAATAATATTTCTTATACAGGTTTATATGGTGCATGTGTTGTGGACCCCAAACTTCTGACCCGGGTTTGGAGGGCGCCACATACCCACCTCCTAACACTCCACCCGTGGAGGGTGATGACCATCCTGATTCTGAGTAGGTATGCCTTGATTCTTTACTATTACCTTCACGGAGGACAGTGAAAATTTTAAGTTTGAGGGTGGTAGTTAAGGAATATTAATGTGTGAGTCCATATAGATGCATATTCATGATAGTTTAGTTCATATAGTTTGCATATTTGTCATGTAGTTATTTGTTTTTTTTGTTTTGCGTATTTGTTATCATGTTAGTATGTTGCATTTAGTTGCATTTGCATTATATCATGATCCCTTAAGTTTGCTTTTCCGATTAATTTGTGATGTTGATTCGAGTGTAGTGATGTCGTATAGAGGAATGTTAAGGCCTAACGAATTGATTTGTATGCTAGAAACAAGAAAAAAATTCACTAAGTCTTATAGGTTGATTACGTGCTAGATCATGATCATGTTTGTTCGTTTGTCGAGGTTTAATCACTTGTTTATATCTAGAATCTATGATATTATTTTAGTGACGAAATAACATGGAATTTGAGAATTAGAGAAAAACATTGGTTTTCATTGCTAGTTTTGGCTAGGCGTCAAATGGCTAGTAGCCAACTCATATTTATATGAGTAGTCTAGGGTTGAGCGAGATGGAGCGAAACACACTCGTTCAGAAATTGTTGAAAAAAGAAGAGAAAAAAAAGGAAATAAGATAAAAAAAGAGAAAAAATATATGTTATCCATAGTTATTCACGAGTGGGCTCTTTAATACTCGAGTCATTAAGTTCTAGGGGACTTTGTGCCTAGTGATCTAAGGCTTTTACAGTCTAGGATCTGCTAACCTAACGCTCGCTACATGGGTATAATTACATAAGTCTTTTGTGGACCTCACTCATTGCACGATCAAATAGGCATATATGTCTTTTATTTTGTGTAGCAATAAAAGCATGAATCCAAATTGAAGTGTTGTCAGTTATTTTGAGTTTATCATTTATTCTATTTATAACCTTGTGATTACCTTGATGAGTGGTGAGTTATGATTACTGATCTCGTTTCGAGGGTATCTGTTAAGTAATTACACACACGCACATTTCTAGCTTGTGAGTTGATTTGTGGGATTTGATTGAACTTTGTGAAAATAATTGCATTAATTGAGATGATGCTTATTGGTTGGTTTAGTTATTCTGAGGGGATCATTGCATTCATATTAGTTGCATTCATGCATTTTATTTCTTATTTTTGAGTCTGTTATGCTTGAGGACAAACATCGATTCAAGTTTAGGGGTGTGTTAAGTGGCATTTATATCCACTTAGAACGCTTGGTAAAGGCTCGAATTGGTGTTTTGTACTCAAGTTGTTTGTATATTTGATGTGTTTTTCATTTTTTTTTGCATTTCAGGGCATAATCGGAAGAAGGACTGTAAATTGCATGATTAATGCTTAGCAGAGTGTTAGGATGAACCCTTGGTTGAGTGCGCGAAGAAACCAACAAGTGAAGGACATTAAAGAAGAAAAATGAAGTTGGGAGCGGCCGCGCCGGATTCCAGGGTGGCCGCACTAGGTCGATTTTGAAGAATCCTGATTCTATTGGAAGACTGATTTTCTGGACTCCTGATTTGATGGGATGGTATTTAAAGACTCCAAAAAGGCGTTTTTCATAACAGAGAGCAAGGAGATAACAGGAAGAAGACCTAATAGCATAAATTTAACGAAGGAAAAGAAGAACTAGTTTTTATTTGTGATTATTTGCTTAAGTTGCAATCTTGGATGCTTGTTTTCTTTGTTGTTGAACCTAATACTCTTGTTAACGTACTTTTATTATTTATTTAGTTTATAAAGACTTAGTTTATTTACCATGCTTTCATCGGAACCCACGGTGATGATGAGTTCGGTTATGAACTAATCGTTATCGTGGGGTTTTAATGGATTTACCTATGGATTTCTATAGTTAATTTGTTTCAATACCTAAGTGTGTGGTGATTGTATGATATCCTAGTATTGGTTGTGCTTATTCGTCTTATGAGCGTTGGGAACTTATAAGATAGCGTGTTAATATCTATTGAAGCGACAGTGAATTTAGAGGTTTAGAACTTTCCATGCTAGCATAGGTTCATGTATAATTATTATGAATGATTCATAGGTAATTTTAACCATCTTATCTGCCCTATGTAATCACGATAGATAACTTATGCATTAAAACTTTATGTTGTCAAATTCTATAGACATATAGGGTCTCAACATAATTGGTGTCTATTCAGCTTCTATCTCTTTTGTGAATGTCTGGTAGTAGGGTATTCTTATAACGAAAGTTGGCGTTTACTAGTTTCATGTTATCTGATTAGTTGTCATCACCATTGCATGTTAAGGTTAAGAACAATGACTTTGAATGAAGTGGTAATGAAGTTAGAATCCCGTGTTTGTCTCGTATAAGTAATTCAACCTATATTCTCTTAGTTAATGCTATTTAGTATAATCTCTTAGTTTAATCAAAACCTAAAATGTTATTTGTCTTATCATTGAACGATATCCATATCATTGTTGTATAAGTGCATAAATTGAATTTAACCTAAACCAGTCTCTGTGGGAACGAACTAGAAATAATTCTATATTACTTGCGAACGCGTATACTTGCGTGTAAATTTAGCGCGTGTTTTCGTCCTAACAAGTACCTAAAGAATTATACAAGGAATTTCAGAAATTGGAATTGGAAGTCAGGATTCGCAAGGCTGATGAAGCAAAGATGTATCGTATGACTTTTCAGCCAGAATTGTTAGAGAAGATAAGAAAATTCCAAGAGGAAATAATGGATCAGGATATCAATCATTTGGTAGGAGAAGAATTATGCACTCAAAAGGCTGATCAAGGTATTCTAAGATTTTCTTCCAGAATTTGGATTCCACCCGTGGCAGAATTGAAGAATGAAATTGTACAAGAAGCTCATAATTCAAAGTATTCCATCCATCTAGGAAGTACCACGATGTACAGGGATTTAAAAGAGAATTATTGGTGGTCAGATATGAAGAGAGAAATTGCAGAATGGGTTAGCAAATGTTACACGTGTCAAATAGTTAAGGCGGAGCACTAGAGACCAAGTGGATTATTACAACCGTTAAAGATTCCAGAATGGAAGTGGGAACACATTGCTATGTATTTCATAGTCGGATTACCAAGGACGAAAGCGAACCACGATGCCATTGGGGTTATAGTGGACTGACTAACTCAATCAGCTCATTTCTTACCTATTAATGAAAGATTTTCACTGGACAAATTGGTTCACATGTATTTGAAGGAAATAGTAGTCCGTCATGGAGTGCCTGTGTCTATCGTATCAGACAGATCGAGATCCACGATTTAATTCAAGATTTTGGAGAAGTTTTCAGGAATGTTTGGGAACCAAGTTGAACATGAGTACAACTTATCATCCACAAACTGATGGCCAAAGCAAAAGAACGATCCAGACTATTGAAGATATGTTGCATGTTTGTGTCATTGATTTCAAAGGAAATTGGGATGAGTATTTGCCCTTAGTGGAATTTTCTTACAATAAAAGTTATCACGCCAGTATCGGAATGCCTCCCTATGAAGCTCTTTATGGACGCAAATGTCGATCACCAGTACATTGGGACGAAGTCGGAGAACGTAAGATACTTGGACCCGAATTGGTGCAACAGACAAAAGAAGTTGTCGAGGTCATTCAGAAAAGATTAATTACAGCACAAGATCATCAAAAGAAATATGCAGATCAATCTAGAAAGGATATGGAATTCAAAGAAGAAGATCTAGTATTACTGAAAGTGTCACCATGAAAAGGATTGTCAAGATTCGGAAAGAAAGGAAAGCTGAGTCCTAGATATGTTGGACCTTTTGAAATTTTAAAACGTGTCGGCAAGGTAGCATACGAATTGGCGTTACCCCCGCACATGGAGCACATTCATAATGTTATTCACGTATCGATGCTTAAGAAGTATAATCCAGATTCTAGGCATGTAATCGAGTATGAGCTGATAGAACTTTAGGCAGATTTATCGTATGTAGAGAATCCAATAGAGATTTTAGAAAAGAGGGAGAAGGTATTGAGAAATAAAGTTGTAAATTTGGTAAGAGTGTTGTGGAGAAACCCAAAGGTTGAAGAGTCAACCTGGGAGTTAGAAACTGACATGCGAGAAAAGTACCCTCAGTTGTTTACTTAAGAGATTCTGAGGATAGGATCCTTTTAAGGGGGGAGGATGTAATATCCGGGATATAGCGTGTAATTATTTTTATCAATAAATGATTATTATGTGATTATTATGTGAATTTTGGTGAATTATCTGATGATTGATATTGATATTTAGATGTTTATATATGATAAAATGTGAGTATGTTAACTTTATTATGTCCAGAATAAAAGATAGATGATTGTGATTTTTTTATGGTAATTTTTGGATCGTCATGTGATTTTAAAATGATTTATGAATTTATTAATTATTTTTTGTATAATTACAATACTATTTTTATAAAACCGGTAATCGTCCAATTTCAACCGTTTTTACGTTTTTACAACCCGAAACTCTTTAGAAAACTCCTTCCTAACCTAATATAATTATTACGGACATTTTCCGTGATTTGACTTTTTCGATCCGGAGTACGGTTTGACCCGTACGCATCCCAGCTCTAAATTTTTGATATGATAATCATTTCGATAGATCAATAAAACTCGTATTCTTGAAAGACGGGATATTGTTACATTATTTTCGTATAAAGTGTTTTATAAGAAGCCTGGTTTAGATAATTATCCAATACGGACATCAAATCAGATCGTTTTTGTAGTTACTTAATGGCTAAGTAACTTATTTTTTCGATCCAATACGATTCAACGGGTATTAATATTCTATAAATATAAATAGCCTTTTTCTTATTTTATTTTATTCGTATAATCATAATCTAACAGTAAAAATATAGAATTTACAAAGAAAACCCCGAAAAATCATCTTGTTCTTGAGAATCGAACTTAAAAATGAAAGCGTTATTGAACTCGGAATCAAGCATGCCATATACCGAATCGAAGCTCTCGAAAAGTTCTTTCAGAATCAATCATCAATTTTAGTGTAGATATCAAGGTGATTTTCTTATTTATTTGTTTTATTTCGAATTAATTAATAATTAAATTAGAAATTTTTTATGTTGATGTTGTTTATATGATTTGATGATTGTATCATGTAGATAATTTTGTCCACATCATTTTGGTATATTATATGATGAATTTGGAGTTCAATAACACGTAGAAAAGTGGGTTTGATTTTCGAAATTAACAAAAATTAGGGTTTATAACTTTGAATGTTCTTAATTGAAATTTGGGCGTTCTTGATTCGAGGGTTATTAGTTAAAATTGATTGTACCAGTATGTAGATCATTGAAAAATGAATCGAATGGTGTATACATGATGAAAAAACGATACCAGGAAGGGCTTGATCGGAAAATCGAACCCCGTGGCGGCGGAATTTTCAGGCGACGATTCCGGCCGTTTCGTTGATATGTTGATAATTTTATTTGCATATTCGTGTTCCTGGCATCTCAGAGATCATCCCATGTTAATTTGAGGCCGTTATGGGTTGTTTTGAAGTCGGAATAAGCTTCAGGCCGGGGAACATGGCTTCTCCGACGAACGGGGAAAGCGACTGTAATAATTACAGTTTAGTCCCCTGAGTTTCTCAACTTTTTCATTTCAGTCCCCGTGTTTTCAGAATTTTATAAAAATCAGATTTCTATTTAATAATTTTCAGAAGTTGTATTTTTTTATAATATTTCCAGAAATTGATTTTATTTATTTTAAAATTCAAAAATTCATTATTTATTTTCTGAAAATTATTTTTAATTCAAAAATAAATCTTAATTAATTAATTAATTAATTTTAGTTGATAATTAATTATTTAATTAGTCAATTGATTTAAATACTAATTGATTACTTAATTAAATTAGTTATGAATTAATTTTAATTGATTATTTAATTAGATTTAATTCTTTATTTGGATTTAAAAATTCCTAAAAAATAGTTTCGAGTTTTAAAATATTATTTTAAATTATTTTCAAGGCTCGATAATTATTATTAAATTATTTTAAAGTCATATTCGGGCATTTGAACCATGTTATTTAATTATAAAATGATTCGGAGATCCGTTTCAATTCCGAAAAATGTTCAAAATTTTGTATTAAATTCCTGAAAAATCATTTTAAACCCGAATCTTCTTTGAAAAACTATTTTGATTGAATATCTTACGTGTTATGTGCTATACGTGATCTGATTGATGTATAATATAACTATATGTGCATTGTTTGACGGTTTTTGTTGTAACTTTCAATCTGTACGTCGGATTTGGGTGAAGCGAAGGGTAGATAGAAGCTTGTAATGTATAGAATGAGATGAGAATGAGTATTGATAAATAAATGTGATGTTTAACAGAGGAAGCGAGACGTAGAAAGGGAAGCAAGTGGTCAGTGAGTGAGAACCAGTTGACAAGTGCAAGTAAAGTAAAAGCGAATTGATAAGGCAAGTGCTTTTGCTCTTTCTTGTAATGTGTTGCAAGTATTTCTGAACTTTCTTCATATATCTTTGTTAGGAATATGTTGTGAACTTGATGATAAGTTGAACAAAACACCTTAGTAGATTTAACTTAGTGTTTTTGTAGCTCTCGACGGATATTTTATAATAGTCCCGACGGATGACCATTAAACATCCATCGAGAGTGTAGCTTATGTAATAATAAGTCTTATACCACATTTTTGCAAACAACAATGTACTAGTAGATGTTGTAGGATTATTTAAATCATGTTGACTACTAAATTGATATGCAGAATATGTTGACTAAATGCAAATATAAGATATCTTGTAATTCTGTATAAGTGAAATGGAGTCAAGTGAGAGAAAGGCTACCGACAGATGATCTACAAAGGCTCCCGACAGATAATCAACAAGACTCCTGACGGATGACCAACATAGTCCCAACGGATGACCAATATTATCCCGACGGATGATCATAATTTAAAAGAGCAGTTGACAGAGACAACACAGTCACATGCGTCGGGTGTTTGCAAATAGAATGTGGCAGCCTAATTGCAAGATTTAGAGAATAAAGAAGCATTACCATTTCCATGCAATTATGAAGACATTCAAAGATGCTGGATAGAGTAATGAAGTAGCATAAAGTTAGACTAGATATAGTTTATCTTATTGTCTTGTCTTACTATCATGTAACTTGGTAATATATAATGTTAGGAATATATGTGCATTAGTTTGATGATATGTTTAACAAAACACTTAAGTAGAAATTCAGTGTCTGTAGCCTCAACGGATAAGACCACTTTGGCTATCCGTTGATGGTGTAGCTTTACTTAGAAATAAGTCTAGTGTTGTAGCATATTTCAGTCTCTGTATTTAAGATGTAATTCTTAGAAGTTGAGAGAAACTATGAGTCATGTTGACTACTAGAAGATATGCAGATAGGAAGGCCAATTGTAAATATTTCATGCCTTGTAATTTTGTATAAATGAAGTGGTATCAACGGATGACTTAAAGACCTTCAACGGATGAGAAGCTAAGCTTCAACGGATGTCTCTAAAGCTTCAACAGATAACATCCTTCAACGGATGAGTGCATCAACGGATGAAAGCTTCAACGGATGTTCTGTTGATTAACCGTTGATAAGTGGTAGTTGTACCTACAAACAGAGGCACGTGGGTGAACAGAGATAACTGAAATGTGGCAGCCTAATTTCAGGAACATCAGAAAAAGCAGCCGTTCTACTCTAGTATAAAGAGACATTAAGTCAACAAAGTACTGGAGTGAACTGGAGAAGAAACAAGTGGAGATCTTACTTTACTATTTTATTATATCCTTATCTTCACTTGTAAACTTGGTAACATATAAACCAAGTAGTAGCTAGTAATTAGATAAGAATTTTTCCAGAGCTGTTTAGAAAAATCTTGAGAGAAAAATTATCTAGTTTGTACTAGGATGCAGCTGTGATCAAATTCTTAGATCACAGAATTTCTGAAATACCATCTCTGGTGGAACAACAAATCCACCAGAAAAGTTTTTAAAGGTTTATTGTGTTCTTTACATTTGTGTTTGAATATATATCTGTCTGTATCAGCTTAAAGCAATTCACACACTTGTTCATCTTGAACACACAGTCTTTATAAACTGCTCAAAACTTGAAAAAGTTTTGAGATTTACATTCAACCCCCCTTCTGTAAATCTCATTGTTAGTTCTCTAGAAATAACAATTGGTATCAGAGCAAGCTCTTGACAAACAAAGAGTTTAAAGATCTTGGAATCTAACAAAGATGAGTAAGAAGGATATTGGAGTAAAAATCCCAGTTCTTGACAGAGACAGTTATCACCACTGGAAGGTGAAAATGCACCTTCATCTACTCTCCCAAAATGAAGGTTATGTAAACTGTATTGAGAATGGTCCTCACATTCCCCACAAAGTAGCCACAGTTGCTACGGCCACAATTGCTGTTGGTCAATCCATTCCAAAACCTAGAGCAGAATGGACAATGGAAGACACAGAAGAAGTCCACAAGGATAAGAAGGCTATGAACATTTTGTTTAATGGTCTTGACAAGGATATGTTTGATAATGTGATAAATTGCTCAACTGCCAAAGAGGTTTGGGACACAGTTCAGCTGCTGTGTGAAGGTACAGAACAAGTAAAAGAGAACAAGATGCAGCTTCTCATTCAACAGTATGAGTATTTTCATTTTGAAGAAAATGAATCTTTAAATGACACATTTAACAGATTCCAAAAGCTGTTGAATGGATTGAAGCTGTATGGTAGAGTGTACCAGGTGAAGGATTCAAATCTTAAATTCTTAAGATCCTTGCCAAAGGAATGGAAACCCATGACTGTCTCCTTAAGAAACTCTCAGGATTATAAGGACTTCACTCTTGAAAGATTATATGGAATCTTGAAGACTTATGAACTAGAGTTGGAACAGGATGAGGTATTGGAAAAGGGGAGAAAGAAAGGAAGTTCAGTTGCATTGGTAGCTGAAAATGAGAGGGAATGCAGACAAGAAACTGTGAGATCTACATCAAACTCCAAAGATGGTACAAGATATCAGGAATCAAGCAAAGGAAAAGAGCAAGTTGCTGAGAATGAAGACAACTCCAGTCAAGATGACTCTGATAGTGTTGATGAGCATCTTGCATTTCTGTCCAGGAGATTTGCAAAGATGAAGTTTAAGAAAAACACTAGAGCCACTAAACCTCATAAGAACATGGTGGACAAATCAAAGTTCAAGTGTTTCAATTGTGGTATAAGTGGACACTTTGCAAGTGAGTGCAGAAAGCCAACCTCTGAAAAGAAGAAATTTGACCAAGTAGATTATAAGAAGAAATATTTTGATCTGCTCAAGCAAAAGGAAAGGGCTTTCATTACTCAAGAAAAAGATTGGGCAGCTGATGGAGAGGAAGAGAATGAAGATGTGGAGTATGTCAACTTAGCTCTCATGGCTGATTCTGAGGAAAATGAAGTTAGTTCATCAAGCAATCAGGTAACAACTCAGGTAATCACTACTGATGTAACACAACTTACTAAAGAAGAGTGCAATGATGCTTTTAATGATATGTCTACTGAATTGTATCATTTGCGTGTGTCTCTTAAATCTCTTGCTAAAGAAAATAGTAGGATTAAAGAGAACAATCTGTTTTTAAGTAATAGAAATGCTATGTTAGAAGATAAGTTGATTGACCTAGAGAAAACCAAGCTGCATTGTATATCTGTTGAGAATGAACTAGCTGAATCTATTAAGAAAGTAGAAATACTTTCTAATCAATTAAAGAGAGAGCAAGAGGTGATTAAAGCCTGGAAAACATCTAGGGATGTTAGTGCTCAAATTGCCAAGGTCCAAGGAATTGAATCATTCTGTGAAACTGCCTGGGATAAAAACAAAAAGAAACTGGAATTAATTGATGGGCTGTCAACGGATGTGGAATCAACGGATGATGAAGGTTATCCGTTGAAGGAAGAAAATGAGCATCCGTTGAAGGTTCCTCAATTAAAACAGGCAGATGTTTCTAATAGTGAAAATCTAAAGAAACTCAACAAAAAGTTTGGTTCAACTTCCAAGAACTTTGTTAAAGAAGAAGCAAGCACATCCAAAGATGTCAATAAGGTGAATATAGGGCACATGACCTTAGAACAGTTAAATAATAGGCTCAAGTTGGTTGAGGATAAAAAGGAAACTAAAAGAAAATCTAACAGAAATGGGAAGGTAGGTGTTAACAAACATAACAATTACACACCTGATAGGTATGCTCCTAGAAAAAGCTGTGTGCATTGTAGTAGTGTTAATCATCTATCTGCTAATTGCAAATCTATTAAGAAAACCCCCATAACTGTACCCTCTTCCATGCCTAACATGTCTGCATCATCTCTACATGCTATGCCTACTATGTCTCAACAGAATCCTTATGCACATTTTGCAAACATGCCATATTTTAACAATCCTTATCTTGCTGCATTTAGTATGCCTCAAATGCCATACAATATGCCTATGTGGAATAACATGTATGCACAATCCATGCCTTATCATATTCCAAATGTGCTAAATGATTCTGTGACTAACCCTACACCTCAACCAACTACATCCAAGACCAAGGTTGACTCAAAGTTACCTAAGTCTAGAGATGCAGGAGGAATGAAGTCTAGGAGAAAGGCTAACAAGAATGGACCCAAGGAAACTTGGGTACCAAAATCAAATTGATTGATTTTATGGTGTGCAGGGAAATAGAAGAAATCTATGGTACTTGGACAGTGGCTGTTCAAGACACATGACAGGAGATTTCTCCCTGCTCACAGAGTTTAAGGAAAGAGCTGGCCCTAGCATAACCTTTGGAGATGACAGCAAAGGGTTTACTATGGGATATGGCTTGATTTCAACAAGGAATGTCATCATTGATGAAGTTGCATTAGTTGATGGTCTCAAACATAACTTACTGAGCATCAGTCAACTATGTGATAAAGGGAATACAGTTTCCTTCAATTCTGAAGCCTGTGTTGTCACTAGTAAGAAAGACAACAAAGTGGTTCTAACTGGAGTTAGAAAAGGAAATGTGTACTTAGCTGACTTCAACTCTGCAAATGCAGAATCTATTACTTGTCTCTTCAGCAAAGCAAGTTCAGTTGAGAGTTGGCTATGGCACAAGAAGCTATCCCATTTGAATTTCAAGACAATGAATGATCTAGTCAAAAAGGACCTAGTAAGAGGAATTCCTCTTGTTGAATTCTCAAGGGATGGTTTGTGTGATGCTTGTCAGAAAGGCAAACAAAGGAAAGCATCATTCAAAAAGAAGCTTGAAACAACAATTGATGAACCATTACAGCTGCTACATATGGATTTGTTTGGACCAGTCAATGTATTGTCAATTGCAAGAAAAAGATATTGCTTAGTGATTGTAGATGATTTCTCAAAGTTTTCATGGGTCTATTTTCTTGGATCAAAGAATGAAGCAAGTGAAATCATTATCAATCACATCAGGCAAGTCAATAATCATCCTGACCTGAAGGTTAGGAATATCAGGAGTGACAATGGAACTGAGTTCAAGAATTTATCAATAAGGCTGTTCTGTGAAGAAAATGGAATCATGCATGAGTTCTCAGCTCCAAGAACACCTCATCAAAATGGGGTAGTTGAAAGAAAGAACATATCTTTAATTGAGGCTGCCAGAACAATGCTTGAAGAATCAAAGTTACCAACATATTTCTGGGCTGAAGCTGTTAATTGTGCCTGTTTCACTCAAAATATCTCTTTGATCAATCAAGCTAAAGGCATGACTCCTTATCAGTTGTTCAAGAGAAGAAAACCAACTCTAAACTTTCTTCATGTCTTTGGATGTAAATGCTTTATACTAAGGAATCAATCTGACCATAAAGGGAAGTTTGATGCAAAGGCTGATGAAGGGATATTTGTTGGTTATTCAGCTGGAAAATCTTATAGGGTCTACAATCTAAGAACCAACATTGTTATGGAATCTGTGCATGTTGTGTTTGATGATAAAAAGATTGATGGACTAACAGATGAGGGACAATATGAGAGACTCAAATTTGACAACATTGAGATATATTGTGATGATAGTGAAGAGGAGACTGATGGAGATAACACTTCAAAAGGGATTTAAAACATGCCCTTGGATAATGCACAAAATACTGCATCCGTTGAAAGTCAGAATTCTGCATCCGTTGATAGAGGCAATGCAGTATCCGTTGAAAGACATGGTGTATCATCCGTTGAAGTACTAAATGAAGCATCCGTTGATCATAGTTTATCAACGGATAATCGATTTACATCATCAGTTGATAGAACTCCAAGTTCCCTGCAAAGGACCAACAACTCAGGGGGAGTTTCAACTAGTCAACACTCTGTCTCACATCATGACAATACTGAGGCCACCTCATCTAGAGCACATCTTCCACTTCAAAGGAAATGGACCAAGAATCATCCCTTTGAACTGATCATTGGTGATGCATCATCTAAAGTGCAAACAAGAAGAGCTACTCAAGATGAATGTCTGTATAGTAGTTTTCTATCTCAGGAGGAACCTAAGAAAGTGGAAGAAGCCTTATTGGATCCAGATTGGATATTAGCTATGCAGGAAGAGCTAAACCAATTTGAGAGAAACCAAGTTTGGAAGCTGGTACCCAAACCAAAGAACAAGAGTCCTATTGACACAAAATGGGTATTCAGAAACAAGATGGATGAAAATGGCATTATCATAAGGAATAAAGCCAGATTGGTTGCTAAAGGCTATTCTCAGCAAGAGGGAATAGATTTTGATGAGACATATGCTCCTGTTGCAAGACTTGAAGCCATCAGAATTTTTCTAGCCTATGCAGCTCATGCCAATTTCAAAGTCTATCAAATGGATGTCAAGAGTGCATTTCTAAATGGGAAATTAGAGGAAGAAGTCTATGTAAGTCAACCTCCAGGATTTGAAGATCCAAATTTTCCAGACTATGTATATTATCTGTTGAAAGCACTCTATGGACTGAAGCAAGCACCTAGAGCCTGGTATGAAACCTTATCAAAATTTCTTTTGGAGAATCACTTCACTAGAGGTACTGTTGATAAAATTCTCTTCTTTAGGAATGTTAATGGCTCTAGTATACTTTTTCAAATTTATGTAGACGACATAATATTTGGTTCTAAAGATGATAAACTTTGTAAAAAGTTTGCTAAGCTAATGCAAAGTAATTATGAAATGAGCCTTATGGGAGAACTAACCTATTTTCTTGGTTTACAAATTAAACAAGTTAGTAATGGAATTTTCATTAGTCAAACTAAATATATTCATGATCTTTTAAAGAAGTTTGACTTAATGGAATGTTCATCTGCAAAAACTCCCATGGCCACTGCCACCAAACTTGAATTAAATAAGACTGAAAGGTCTGTGGACATTACAAGTTATAGAGGCATGGTTGGTTCACTTTTATATTTAACTGCTAGCAGACCAGATATAATGTTTGCTACATGTCTGTGTGCTAGATTTCAAGCTGATCCTAGGGAGTCTCACTTAATAGCTATCAAAAGGATTTTCAGATATCTCAAGGGTACACCAAATTTAGGTATTTGGTATCCTAGAGAATCTGGCTTTGATCTAATTGGTTATTCAGATGCAGACTATGCAGGTTGCAAAATAGACAGGAAAAGTACAACAGGCTCCTGCCAATTCCTGGGAAACAAGCTTGTATCATGGTTTAGCAAAAAGCAAAATTCAGTCTCTACTTCTACAGCTGAGGCTGAATACATTGCTGCTGGAAGTTGCTGCTCTCAAGTGTTATGGATGAGAAATCAACTCCTTGACTATGGACTTCATGTTGATAGAATTCCTATCTTTTGTGACAACACAAGTGCCATAGCCATAACAGAGAATCCTGTACAGCACTCAAGAACCAAGCACATTGATATCAAGTACCACTTCATTAGGGAGCATGTCATGAATGGTACAGTGGAACTATATTTTGTTCCAAGTGAACAACAAATTGCAGACATATTTACCAAGCCACTTGATGAATCAACATTCACAAGATTAGTAAGTGAGCTAGGTATGCTTAATTACTCTTAAAATTCATGTCCTTATTGCAATTTGAATTGAAGCCTGAAATATATTAGTTGCTAGAACAAATTTGACTTTTAACAAAGTTTATACCATCAACAGATGTTTCCTATCCGTTGAAAGTCAAAATTGCTCTATCAACGGATATTCATTATCCGTTGAAAGATAAATACATTTCTGGAATTTTTATCCGTCAACGGATAAAACTGAAGTACCTTTCAACGGATGACAATTTGCCTTATCCGTTGAAATGTCACATCAGTCGATTCAGGTGTTTCACAGCCGTTGATTCTATTTTCTTAACCGTTGATACTCATACATACATCTGTATGTATTGGTTTTAAAGGTAGTTGTTAGAATACTTACAGTTTATTCTTAAACGGCTGAAATTCACTAACATATACTTATTGATTAATCTTTTACTAATTTTTTTTTTTTTTTTGAAAGCATATAAGCCCTTCTGATTTTTCTTTTTTACTTTACGCTTTCTTAAAATTTCAAGCATTTACCATTTTCTCTCTGCAAAACCTTTAAGTTATTCTCTGCAATTTCTACTCACAACAATGGCACCAGTCGTGAAAATTATGTCTCAATCTGGGTTCATCTATGAGAAGAACAATTTCATAGCTTTGGTAGAAAAGAATGAAGCCCATTCAGACTATCACAAAATGATGGACTTCATCAAAAACTGTAAACTTAGCTATGCAATGCTGGAAGCCCCAACGATTTACTGTGAAGTAGTTGAGGAGATTTGGACAACTGCTGAGTTCAACTCCATAGATATGACTATCTCCTTCACTCTCAAAGGTAAAAATCACTGTATTAACTGTGATGATTTACAAGCATGTTTTAAATTACCTGAGAACAATGCCATGACACCACACACTGATAATGATGTATCCAGCATGTTAGATTCCATAGGTTATTCTCTTAACTCTGCTAGTTTAGGGAGTATTAGAAGAAAAGGCCTTAGGAAAGAATGGAGTTTTCTTGGGGATGCCTTTATAAAGGTTTTCTCTGGGAAAATTAGTAATTTTGATGCCATAACTTCATCTCTTGTTAATATGCTCTATATGCTTGTTTCTGATAGGTATTTTAACCTTAGCAACTATGTGATGCTAAAATTGGGTACTAGATTAGGTAACAAAGCTAATAGACCTAATAACATCTATTATGCTAGATTCTTTATGTTATTGGCTAACCATGTTGCTGAAGGTTTGGTCATAATCAATGAGAATAATAAACTCAAGTGCTGGGCACAAGAGAAAAGAGTTCTTGCAGATTTATTGAGAATGGATCTCAACAGCAGTGTGCCATTGGTATATTTACCAATCATGAATGCACCTCAGGTAGGTGAGGTAATTGCTTCTACAACTCCTACTTCTTCCAACCCCTCTATTTCTTTATCTTCTAGTGTGGCCATGAAATCTGTGACAATGCCCCAACAGATTTCTACCAAGGTCACCAAAACTAAACTTTCAAAATCAAAGACAAAGAAAACCACCTCTGTTGTTTCTCAAAAGACAACAGTTGTAACACCAACCATTAACCCTGAGGGGAGTGAACAGGGTGTGAGTGGTGAGGGGAGGGGTGAACATCAAAGAAACCCCCAGGATAAGGAAGGAGAGTTAAGTGCTTCCCAAGCTAGCCAAGCCACAGTTTCTCAAAAAGCTGTGGTGGTTGAAAAGGTATCTAGCACATCCCTAGTTGCATCCTCCCAAAAGGATGTTACTATTGAAAATAGTTCCCAACCAGGAACACAGAACAAACGAGGGAGGGACATTGAAGCCAAACACTCACCAACAAAAGCTTTTATTAGAAGAAAGAAGGCTAGAACCCAATCTTCTACACAGGGTGCACACACTGTACAGATACATCCATCCGTATCTATGCCTTCTCAAACTCAGTTTGATGTGGCTCCAATAAATGTGGAGTCACAGCCCCATTCTCTCACAATAATCACACATCAATCACCAAACACTTCATCACCATCTCTGGATGTGGATATGTTATTCCCATCAATTCCTGATTCTCCCTCTTTACAACTCAGGGAGGAGCCCCACTCAAATACAGGTGATCATCATCTCTTAGATGATTTGTTGGATCACCCGCAAATTCTTTCAGATATAATTGAAGGATCTGTGTCACATCATCTCAAATCAATCTACACAGATTCAACAGTTATATCACTTTCAATTTCAACTTCTTTTCCTTCTTCAACGGATATCACTCATCCGTTGACAAGTGGTTGCTCTTCAACGGATAAGCTTAACAGCAGTTATCCGTTGATAACATCAGTTTCACCTTCAACGGATATTCCACATCCGTTGATAGTCTCTCCACACATAACTGAATCAATTCCAAGTGTAGAAGACATGAATACTGTGCAATCACTCTTAGGATTGAGGGAAGGGAGTGAAAATTTGAGTGAGAGGCTGGGTTGCTCCCAGGCAAAAGGAGAGATTGAGAGCTCAAAAATGCATGCTATTTCTTTCAGCATGGCAAAAGTAAGTGAGAGGAGTACCACCTTAGTAGGTGAAGGTGAGGGAGTGAGTTGTGTGAGCCAGGGGGAGCCCCTGATGCAAGAAAATAGAGAAAAAGAGAGAAAGGCAGGTACAGTAGATATAAGGGTGGAACCAGCCATTGCTAGTGAGTCAATGATTGTGGATGATGCTGAAAAGGAAAGACAATTTCAGCAACATTACAAAGCTGTAATTGATAACATTTCCTTGGATGCTGACACTTTTACTCATCCTGTGTCAGCCTATCAAATGTTGGCTGCTCAGGGCAATGAGGAGGCAGAAAAGACACTACATCTAGTACACACAACAGAATCTCTTCAAAGGGATAAAGCTGCTATTAACAAGATGCCTTCTACAGCTGGTGAGCCATCTGAGGAATTTGGAGTAAATTCTGATGATGATGACTCTGTTTCTTTTGATGGAAGCATGAACTTAGGGGGAGATGAAGGCCCTAGTTCAATTCCAAATCTACCTGAATGGGCTTTGACAAAGGAGTATAGATCAGGGGAATTCAATGTCTCCTTAGTCAAACAAATCAACACTATTCAACAGGCCATTCAGAACACTTCACATGCAAGTATCAAGGCTATCCTTCAAGCTCACCTAGACTCACTGCATCTCATGAAGTTGCAGCAAGTAAAGCAGAATCTGAGTATGGATGATCTCAGGAAGGATATTGCTGACTTGAAATCCTACAGTTCTGAAAAATTGGATTCAGTCATGCCCTATGGTACATTGCAGGACTTGGTTTTGAGATTGAAAAAGGAATCAGTTACTGAGAAAAGGCTGGCCAAGTTGGAAGATAGAGTTCAAGTTATTGAAGATTCTGTGGCCACCATTCTTCACAACCAACAATCTCAAACCAGTCTCCTAATGCAGCTGGCAAAAGCACAAGGCTTGACCCCTCTCCTTGATGATAACAAAAAGGGGGAGAGTAGAAGGGAAGGGGAAGGAGAGCCATCTACAAAAATCAAAATATCTAAAGTGCTAGTTCCTGCCATCACTACTTCTCCAATCATTCAAATCAAAGGAAAGCCTGATGGAATTGATTTGATTCAGCTAGCAGCAGCTGAAATTCAAGTGAAAGAGCAAAGGAGGAGAATTGATGAAAGGTTGCAACTGTTGTTTGGCTCTACACAAGATAAATCAACATCTGTGAAATATAGCACAAAGATTGAACCAATCAACATGGAGCTCAAGCCAGTAGGGAGACATAAGGATGGAGAAGCTTCTTCCAAAGAACTACAAGCTATAATTCTCAAGCCCAATAAAAGATCCAATAAGGACTCTACAAAGAATCCTTTAAAAGAAGTGGACTTTCCTCCTCCAAAAGCTGATGAGAACAAGCTTTTAGGTAGGAGTATTGCTTATCTCAAAGAGACCATGGATGAGGCTGTAAGGAGAAATAGGGCTATTATCTCTAGAGAGGGAAAGAGCATATGTGTGATGCAAGGACATCCCAAATTCTCAATAGCCAAGAAGGAAGAAGTCAAGCAACTAAAGGTTGACAAAAGAGCACAAGCAAAGCTTGAACAACAGCTAAAGTCAAGTCAAGTTGAAGAAGAGAAAGGAATTGAAGTCAGGGGTGAAGACAAGATTGCAAACCTAGATGAGGTTTTTGGGAGTATATTTGGTGAGAGTATGGAAGAAAGAGAGGAATGGCAGAAGGGAAACAGAAGAAAGGCCAAGGCACATAGAAGGAGTGAAGATAATACTGAAGTAACCAAATCTATATCTAAACCACTACCTTCCATATCTGAACCTCTTGTTGCTAATCCCACTATAAACATCCATGGTGAACCAATCATTCCAAAAGAGGAACCTATTGATTGGGACACCATCAAATTGCCTACCTTTCTAACCACTCTTCCACTACCAAAGAAACAGAAAAGAAAACCCAAATCTACACCTCCCATAACCTCTAAGAAATTCACTCAAAAACAAAAGCCTAAGCCTAAGCCATCCATTTCTAAAGATGATTATGTTCACATCTGTGACATAAAAGAAATTTCAGACATTGAACTCTATCTGAATGAGCTGGAGGATGTAAGAGGAATAGCTGCTTACAGACAGCTACCAGAGAGATTAGTGTTCAGATACAAAGGAGCTGGGGAAAGAACATCGCCTCTCCACAGGATTCTGAATGAAGGCTACTCTACCTTGATTAGAGTCTTTTCAGCTATACAAAAGGATTCTGGCTTTACCAGAACTGCCAAGACTGAAATTCTCAACAAGATTGCCAATATAAGGAAAACTTGGAGGGAGCCCAATGCTTTACCCAGGACTTTACTCATTCAAGAAAGGGGAATTACAATTCACAAATCACCTCATTGGTTGATGGAATTTAGAGATGATAAAGGAGTCAGAAGATTTTTCAGACTTGAAGACCAACTCAAGATTGCCAACAATGAAACTCTCAAGGAAATGCAATCTAAGTTGGATATCAGTGTTGAAGATGAAGCTGAATTCTTCAGACAACTCCAACTCCAAATTGAGGAAAATGACAAAGGGCTAGGAAAGAAAACCAGGGAACAAAGAAGAAAAAGATGATTTGCTCAGGCTAAAGGAGTATCCTTGGAAATACTGTAAATCTTCAATTTCCTCCTAGTACATACATTTTTGCAGCATTTTCAAATTTCTACTTAGTTTCAATTCATATATCTGTTAAGTGTTTTGTTATCATCAAGTTAACTCTGAATTTATGCCTACAATTCTTATAGACATAAATAGGGGGAGATTGTTAGGAATATATGTGCATTAGTTTGATGATATGTTTAACAAAACACTTAAGTAGAAATTCAGTGTCTGTAGCCTCAACGGATAAGACCACTTTGGCTATCCGTTGATGGTGTAGCTTTACTTAGAAATAAGTCTAGTGTTGTAGCATATTTCAGTCTCTGTATTTAAGATGTAATTCTTAGAAGTTGAGAGAAACTATGAGTCATGTTGACTACTAGAAGATATGCAGATAGGAAGGCCAATTGTAAATATTTCATGCCTTGTAATTTTGTATAAATGAAGTGGTATCAACGGATGACTTAAAGACCTTCAACGGATGAGAAGCTAAGCTTCAACGGATGTCTCTAAAGCTTCAACGGATAACATCCTTCAACGGATGAGTGCATCAACGGATGAAAGCTTCAACGGATGTTCTGTTGATTAACCGTTGATAAGTGGTAGTTGTACCTACAAACAGAGGCACGTGGGTGAACAGAGATAACTGAAATGTGGCAGCCTAATTTCAGGAACATCAGAAAAAGCAGCCGTTCTACTCTAGTATAAAGAGACATTAAGTCAACAAAGTACTGGAGTGAACTGGAGAAGAAACAAGTGGAGATCTTACTTTACTATTTTATTATATCCTTATCTTCACTTGTAAACTTGGTAACATATAAACCAAGTAGTAGCTAGTAATTAGATAAGAATTTTTCCAGAGCTGTTTAGAAAAATCTTGAGAGAAAAATTATCTAGTTTGTACTAGGATGCAGCTGTGATCAAATTCTTAGATCACAGAATTTCTGAAATACCATCTCTGGTGGAACAACAAATCCACCAGAAAAGTTTTTAAAGGTTTATTGTGTTCTTTACATTTGTGTTTGAATATATATCTGTCTGTATCAGCTTAAAGCAATTCACACACTTGTTCATCTTGAACACACAGTCTTTATAAACTGCTCAAAACTTGAAAAAGTTTTGAGATTTACATTCAACCCCCCTTCTGTAAATCTCATTGTTAGTTCTCTAGAAATAACAATTGGTATCAGAGCAAGCTCTTGACAAACAAAGAGTTTAAAGATCTTGGAATCTAACAAAGATGAGTAAGAAGGATATTGGAGTAAAAATCCCAGTTCTTGACAGAGACAGTTATCACCACTGGAAGGTGAAAATGCACCTTCATCTACTCTCCCAAAATGAAGGTTATGTAAACTGTATTGAGAATGGTCCTCACATTCCCCACAAAGTAGCCACAGTTGCTACGGCCACAATTGCTGTTGGTCAATCCATTCCAAAACCTAGAGCAGAATGGACAATGGAAGACACAGAAGAAGTCCACAAGGATAAGAAGGCTATGAACATTTTGTTTAATGGTCTTGACAAGGATATGTTTGATAATGTGATAAATTGCTCAACTGCCAAAGAGGTTTGGGACACAGTTCAGCTGCTGTGTGAAGGTACAGAACAAGTAAAAGAGAACAAGATGCAGCTTCTCATTCAACAGTATGAGTATTTTCATTTTGAAGAAAATGAATCTTTAAATGACACATTTAACAGATTCCAAAAGCTGTTGAATGGATTGAAGCTGTATGGTAGAGTGTACCAGGTGAAGGATTCAAATCTTAAATTCTTAAGATCCTTGCCAAAGGAATGGAAACCCATGACTGTCTCCTTAAGAAACTCTCAGGATTATAAGGACTTCACTCTTGAAAGATTATATGGAATCTTGAAGACTTATGAACTAGAGTTGGAACAGGATGAGGTATTGGAAAAGGGGAGAAAGAAAGGAAGTTCAGTTGCATTGGTAGCTGAAATAACTTTAGTTTTCTTGAATTTTTATGAAAGATTAAGGTTATACAAGCAAGGATCAAGGTTCTTTTAGGCATTCAAAGCTCTTGGGTTGTGTTAGGAAGCTTCAAGGAGGTATAAACAACTTTCACCTTTAACTTATAGTTTGAACTTTGAGTTTTGATGAGTTCATGGATGGATTAATGTATATATAGAAATATCCATGTATGTATAGCAAGATCCATGTATGTTAGATAGTTTGGTTGGATTTGTGGTGATTTTGGATATGAATCTTGGTTAATGATTAATGAATCTTAAGTTATGGTTAGTAGATCATGTTTGTGGTTGAATAAGTTGGAAAACCTTGAGATTATGGACTGACTTTGCCTTGATATAAGTTGTGTTTGAGGTATTGATGATGGTTGGGTGGTTTGTAGTGAATTGGTAAAGAATTGGAGTGGTATAAATATTGGTAATCGCGTAAACATAGCCGTCGTAACGTCCGATTTTCTTTAGACTGTTTTGTACATAACATTAGGACCCGAGGACCCCCTGCTAGATTGTGACCACTGCCATGTTTAGGTAGCTCATGTTACAAGCTTCGTTTTGATATGTAGTTCGTTCGATTCCGATGCACGGTTTAGGAGAAATGACCGTTTCAAGTAACGGCGTTTCGCGAACGAAACATTTCCCCTCGCCTTACTTTGAAACATAGGTTAAAGACCAAAAAGGACTAATTGAAGTATGAAACATTTATGGTAAGTGTGTTAGGAAGTTGGTAAGACACTCGCGAAGGAATCGCCTTAAAACTCGTAAAGGTTAAATTATTAAAAATAGTGGAGCCGAGGGTACCCGAGTGACTTAAGCGAATCAGTGAGCGCAAAACGAGCGTTAGAGTCTAAGTTAGTTAAAGTATAGATTTACAAGTGACTTTGGTTTAATTCCAACTTACTTGTTGCTTATAGGTTACCAGACTCGTCCCGAGCCATTCGTAACCCCCAGTCGCTCAGGCAAGTTTTCTACCCGTTATACTGTTGCTGTGATGTAAATATATGTATATGCATTATCTTGTGATATTGCATGATTGTTATTAGCAAATTTTGCGATATATTGGAGCATGCTAATATGGTATATATGCATGTCTGTTTCGTAATCTGGTTATCTATCTGTTGATTTCAATGCTTATAGTTGCATAATACCTATGCTAGAAATAAGCAAGTAGTTGCGTATACCCTTAGTATAGGGGATAAAAGGTGAACATATTTCTAAACCGGGAGTCGATGTTCCCGAGTATATTATATATATATATATATATATATATATTTATATATATATATATGGATATAGTTTTTAAAACTATTAATCGAATAAGGTTTATTCGATAACTTTAACTTTATTTTATTATTGAATATTATTTTGAATATTCATTCGAGGACTTATGACTCCTTTTACTTTATTAATGAATATTATTTTGAATATTATTCGAAGGCGTATGACTCCTTTTATTTATTTATCTGAATATTATTTGAATATTCATTCGAGGGCTTATGACTCTTTTATATTATTTATTGAATATTATTTGAATATTCATTCGAAGGCTTATGACTCAGTTTATATTATTTAATGAATATTATTTGAATATTCATTTGAGGATCTATGACTCCGATTATTTGCTGAAATATATTCTTTATTTTATTAAAGAATAAGGTGTTAATAATCAAACTTATTTTCGATTATTCAAATAAAGATAATACTTTTATATAAGTTTATCTTTGGTTATTTAATACTCGTTTCAAGTATAAATTTCAATACTTCTACTTCAATTATTTTTATAAAGATTATTCTTTATGGGAATATTATTTAATTAATAATATTCAGTCATTTTCTAAATATTCTGGGGACTGATTTACTTCATTAAATCAGCTTTACTCCAAACACTCTATAAAGTGTTTTCGAGTCTTCAAAATGATTTTTAAAAGATAGAGCGGATCCCAAAACTCATTTTTATATTTAAGATCTTCCTTTTAAAGGGGATTTAAATACTCGTTCAAAACTTGAGGGATCCGGCTCAGTGGTGTATTTTACATTCGCAACGAGGTTGCTGTTTTGAGAAAACATCTTGATTACTTGCCCATCGTTCGGGAAGTAAGTCCATCTATTGAGTCGGCATAAGCAACATGGGCTCAGTGGGCGTCCATGATAGTGTAAGTGGCTCAGTGGGAGTCCATCAAATGCATAAGTGGCTGAGTGGCAGTCCAGCATAAGGTCCTAATTATGACCAGGGTGATGACCAGTGGGGAATTCGTCCATCTACTAGTAGAAAAGGTTACTTATGGGTATCTTTGCCTGATCAGCAAGATATCTGGTTTATGCCAAAGGTTTTCTTTTCCTTCCAAATTCATTGGATATTGCAACTCTGTTCATACTTTACATAACAGAGGTTCCAGGAAATGTTTTAGAGATATATATATGTGGATATATATATATATATCGGAACTAAATAAAGTATCTCATCTATGTGATGAACTTTTGAAACTGTTTATAACTTGAACGGTGGTAGTTCAAGTAGTATTGGGAAAGATATAAGTATATTGGGGTATTTGGTAACCTCATCTTTTAAACTTATATCTAATTAATAATTGTCTTATGAATGACAAAGATTTTCAGAAAAAAACGTTGAGACAAGGTTAGATATACGAGATCACCTTGCAACGATATTTTTTATACAGTTATACACTGGGACTGTGTGTATATTATGCATGGAAGAGGACTTCCAATATTTTGAAAAGTATATGTGTATATATATTGAATATTTTGCGACTTCATCGCATTAAGATATCAAACTTGGTTCATTTCTTTTGACCAAGACTTTCATGAGTATTATGAGTAGGCTCATATATTGTAAATCATTATACATATTATTTTGGTGGGCTTGCTGCTCACCCTTGCTTTATTTCTTCATCACACAACAACAGTTAGGAAAGATGGCCAGACTCCAGCAGACCCAGCACAAGCGCGTGGGAAGCGTCCCGCGTCTTCCCGTTGATGTTGTAGCTGCTATAGCTGCAGAGGTAGATCTATTGTAGATCAGACCATCTACTTTTGAGAATCAATTATGTATAATTATAACTTGTGGCAGATAATGGCAATTAACTGTAAATTTATCAAGTAATCATTTTGGGTTGTAATAACTTTTAAATTGTGGATTCAAAGACTTGTACTTATTTAAATTTCATCTCTGAGACTATAACGGGTTGTGGTGTGTGTTAGTGTGGGGTCACAGCATAAGGTTATTTATTATTAATTAAGTGAAGTGATATTGTGGAAAGAAAGACCGTGACGACCCGGATCCCCGACCCCGGATCTGGGGGTGTTACAGAAATGGTATCAGAGCTAAGCGTTATAAACCTCAGAGATGATGGGACGTTAAGATAATAAGTTCACTAAGATAATAAGAACTCTTGCCAAGTTCATAGTCGGACTACCTAACGTAGTACTGACAGTTAAAACCCTTATGGGAACCCTTATAAATGTAGCGATAGAAGCGTAGTTCGTTATCGTATAGAGTAGCGGGACTCCGAACCCTGAGGTTGAGGAGCAACAGCGCGATGATGTTTTATTACTAATTGGAGATCGGATTGTGGATCCGATAGAGTGTCCTAATGCAGGACCGGATGATGTTGATATTGAGGATGTAGCGGTTGAGGATGTTGTCCTAGATGGGATTGTTGCTGAGGAGGATCTCGTGGAGGATCCTGACAAGATTGGATAAAGGACCACTGATGAATTGATGACCATGGTTAGGTCGACTACCGGAGGTTCGTTCAAGTTTGTAAAGATAGTAGCCCCTTTAACGCGGCTTACTCGTAGGACTGAGAAGTTCGAATGGACAGAGAAATGTGAGAACAGCTTTCAAGAACTGAAGCAGAGGTTGGTGATGGCCCCTATGCTGGCGTTGCCGGATGGAAAAGGAGATTTTGTGAAGTGTAGTGACGCTTCGCACAAGGGCTTAGGGTGCGTGCTTATGCAGCACGATAAGGTAATCGCGTACATGTCAAGACAATTAAGGTAGTATGAAATTCGATATCCCCGCTCATGAGCTTAGGCTCGTGGCAATAGTTTACCCTAAAGATTGGAGGCACTACTTGTATGGAGAGAAGTGCGAGAATTACCTAAGCCATAAGTGCTCTAGTACATTTTCACGTAGAAAGAGCTCAACATACGCCAGAGGAGGCGGTTAGAGCTAATCAAGAATTATGATTGGGAGATTCTTTATCATTCGGGGAAAGCCAATATGGTGGCTGATGCCCTTAGTAAAAAGGAGAGACTCAAGATGATAATGTCTTTTGGAGAGTTTATAAGAGATTTTGAGAAAATGGAAATAGTAGTGAAGGTAACCGGAGCCGATACCGAAAAGCTGTTCGAGATTGCAATACAGCCCAAATTATTGGAAAAGAGCATATTGTGCCAGAAAAAGTTATGAAGAAAGGCAGAGAGCCAACAATTAGATAAAAGATTAATATCGAGAAAGATGATAAGGGAATAATGAGGTATTCCTATAGAATTTGGGTTCCGAAAGTTCAAGAGCGTAAGGATGAGAACTTAGATGAGAGCCATAGTTTGAGGAATAAGATTTAGAGCAAACCCTGAACGTGATAGTCAGGGAGGTCGCCATCGAGATAGAAGGAACCCATGACATAATGGAGTGGAAAATGAGGATTTTAAATTAAAAGATGACCCCAATTATGGGGAGTAGGATGAGACATTTCATACTAAGGAAACAAAAAGTCGAGTAAGGAAAGGAGACCCGAGATGGTACCCCTATACGGCAATTCATGGACCTGTCTAGACAGAACTTAGACTATTATCCCCAACCACCACCCTGAGGAGACAGTGCGGTGGGAAATTCTTTCATGACCTTTAAGTCGCTAAGCTCTCAGAGTTCCAAGGAACATGTTGACCTAGTCGAGGCAAGAGCCTGGCTAAAGGAAATATAGGAATCATTTGAGATTCTAAATGATTGACGAATCACAAAAGACTGTTTTTATCACTCACCCTCCTAAGAGAGAGACCACCTGCTGGTGAAAGGCCAAGGAAGGCACGGAGCAAGAGATTATAATAAACTGATTTAAGTCCAGTCAATTGTTTTCGGGAAAGTAATTCCCAAAGATAAGGAGATAGTGTAAAAGCTTTAGAGTCAGAACAAAGACAGACGAGTATGATAAATTATGAATCTAAGTTGTAAAAGTTGTCAAGATTCGTTCTGAGGACACGAATCCAGAATGACGGGATGTTTGAAATCAATGCTTATGTTGTGTTGGTTCATGAAATAACGATAAGAGAAAGGAAAATAAAAAGAAACTGAAGTGGAAAGGAATATAAAGGCAATAGAGTTTGAGGAATGATAAATGAATTGGGTATGAGGAAACCCTAAAGACTCGTAGCAATAGACATAGAAAAGTATGTAATCGTCAGGATGAGGGTGATATACCATGAGTTAAAATTGATGGTTGAGGGCATAAGAGATACATATATTTTTTCCCCTGTAAGTTGGGAAGATTCGAGGAAACCTTGAGATAATTCGAAGGATAAATAATGAGACGCGGATAGACTAAGGGGATAAGAAAGTAAGAAATTAAGAAAATTGGATGAAGGAAGTGACCTTCAAGAAGGTGAAGTGTAAGACCGGTGGCATGATACCCAGAAAGGGAGACGCCAGATATGAAAGATATCCCAACATTGAGGTGACTGTTGAGATAAACAACAAAAGTAAATAAGGAATTATTAAGAAGAAGTTCACGTTGAACACGACCAATATCTTCCAGAACATCCATGTTATCGTTACCAAATTAGGCAAGAAAAGCGGATAACCGTTGTTATCTTTTGGAGGCCATTTTGATTAACCTCATTTTGTATACAGATGTTATTGTGAAATTAGGCATTTACTATCGAGGTGGGAATGATTGAATAAGATACCCATATCAGGGATATATGACTTTATTTATCCATGGAAGGATGCTTGTACCTTTATAAAGGTGGAATTAAGGATAGAACATCGGTAACTTAAAACGAATCCTAGGGGAATGCATAAAGGTGGCGTTTCACCCTTGATAGGGATAGTATGAGTTTTGACAGTATGAATTGGAAAGCATTAAGGTAATAATAACCTTTAAGGATCAGTGGAGAAATTTTTCAGAAGTATATAGACAATGGTTCTAGTAATAGTGAATGGTATTTTGATATGCCCTGTATCTAGGGAATACAAGAGGAACGATTGAAGGATAACCTTAGAGGTTTTACAAGGAGAAAGGAAATATTCGAAATTCTCAAGAATAGAAATGTTGATAAAGGAAATATGACGTAATTATAATGTTGCCAAGTGGGGCACGTGTTAAACCACGAGAAAGTATGGATCGAACTAGTAATGGTCGAAATTGTTCAGGGCAATTAGGACTTAAGATAAAAGATGTTCTAATTATGATTGAGAGTCAGTCATGACAGTGATTAACCTCTAAAGACTGAGGCAATAACTTATGGAAAAATGGTGATTTTTTTTTTACTCATCAGATTTTAAGGAAAGCATTTTCACATAAGCTGTGATTGAAATAAGGTAGAAAATTTATTTGGAGATGGTTAAAGTGACATTGACTGTAAGGAAATTTTACTATCAGGAAAGGCCAAAGAGGTGGCCGACACTTTAAAGGTAAGAGGATAATTATAGGCGCTCGTGCGAGAGGAATACAGTGATGATGGTTAAAGCTGTGAAGGTTGTATTATGGTTTGGAAGATTGACATTCCTTCTGATGACTGTGCAATACCCAACCGTAATAGTAGTTGGTAAAGGTTTAATTCGTGTAATCGCCATGAACGGGCTATCTATCTTAGGAGGTCCTATCTTGAGATAAGCCAGAACCATGTTTCAAAAAGGACTAGATGAACCCTTGAGTTAAGTCTTCTATTGAAGGCATATGATTACGAATGGTATTAACCTACTATCTTTGCTTTGATGGAAACTCTTCTGCAATTTTATTTGCTTCATGTCATGTATGTATGTCAGGATCAGGAGTGTTCTTCATGAATCATGAATGGTGATTATGTTACCTCCTTAGAAGAATTCGATACGATATGTATGGACTCCGTATGGTTAGCTATTAAGACTTCAAGGAAAATGAATGACTACAGTAGGTCAGTGGTGGACCATAGTAAGGCAGCAATGATTCTGCGAGTATTGAGCTGAATACAACCGTGAGAGTTGTATTGGAATGGGTGTTGAGATTGAGTACCACTAATCGGGTCGTGGTAGTGTATAAGTTATCATTGATAGACTAATTAAGTAGAGTATCTACCTAGTGAATAATTATTCTTTCTTATCAATAGAGAGTCGTATTATTATACGAGGAAGGTTGCGGTGCAAGCATAGAATTCTAGTAACGATGATGTCTAGAATGAGATCCCAGGTTCGATTTTCGATATCAAGGGAGTTTCAAAGGTAATTGTGTATAAGCTAGAGGAAGTGCATGGGTCCATAGAATGATGGATGGAGTAGCAAATATTTAAGCATGTGAAATGCGATGCGATAATACTCGATGTTGATATAAATACATATATGTTTTGTTCTCCTATGACAAACCTCTATAGTTCAGAGGTAGGTTCCAAGCCAGATATTTTGTGGAAGTATATTTTTTTCATATATACAATTCTCTTCAGTTCGTTCTTTTCTCTTCTTTTCATTTCATGTAAGCTAAGAAGAACAACCCTTCCAGAAGGGGAGGTATTGCCGAATGACTGTCTATCTGTATGATAGAAGCCGAGTAGGATACCAGCTATTGTTTAATTGCTTGTCAAGTACTAAAGGCTGGCCACCTTCTGTACTAACTATGCGATATAACAAGTGTTCATGATCATAGTGATCTCTCAACAAATTCCTTTACTTCTATATGATTAATCAAACTTTGGAAAATAGAAACAACTGAAAAAGGAGTAATAAAGTGGTGGTAGTATGCGGAATGGGAACACATTCGTGATACTAAGGTTGACGTGGTTATTAAAAGGTTATTGATAGGGATAAATAAATTATGATAGTATAATTTAATACTGCAAGGTGTGGGCTGCCAGGCCCAATAAAAAGATATATGATACTCAGACCAGAAAGGTTAAGCCTGATGGACCAAATCAGGCCTAATGAAATAAAGAAGGCCCAAAAGCCCTGATTATTAATTAATTTCGTAATTAATTAATAAGAGAAAAATCAGCTATTGAGAAGAGTCCCGATAAGGATATAAATCCTTATAGATTAGCCTCAAGGGGACCTAAAAGGATAAGGAATCAGTTTCCTACTATCTAGGACTTCAAAGTCCATTCTAATTATGAGACTTGCCCACCAAGTCTCCTATACCAAGTCCAATTCAAGGACTCCCAACATCTATATAAGGGGCCTCACCCCACAAATCAGAACTACGTTTTTTGGCTTGATTCTCTAATTCACAGAGATACGTAGGCATCTCGTAAAGGCAGAATTAAGCTACGAAACACAATCGTAGCTCAATTTCATTTTCTTCACAATACTTCTTAAATTCCTCATTGTTGAATTGTGTTCCATTGTCAGTGACGAGGATACGGGGAATTCCATATCGGCACATAATGTTTTTCCACAGTAATTGTGCAACCTGCTTAGTTGTGATCTTGGCCAAGGGTTTGGCTTCGATCCACTTGGTGAAATAATCAATGGCTACAATCAGAAATTTCCTTTGTGTTGTGGCCATGGGAAAAGGCCCCAAAATATCCATTCCCCACATAGCAAAAAGAATCGGTGAGTTGATAGAGGTCAGCATCTCGGGGGGTTGTCTAACAACAGGTGCATGCTTCTGACAGCGGTCACATTTCTTCACGTATTCTTTGGCATCAGCCATCATTTCTGGCCAATAAAAACCTAAACGAGTTATCTTATGAGCCAAGGCCCTGCCCCCCAAGTGTTGTCCACAAATACCTTCATGCACTTCTTCAAGAGCCAAGCGTGCCTCATCGGGCCTGAGACACCTCAAGTAGGGAACCACGAAAGATCTTTTGTAAAGAATCCCATCTATCAAAGAGTACCTTAGTGCCCGAACAGTTAACTTCCGTGCTTCAGTTGCATCGCTTGGCAACCAACCGGTCTGAATGTGAGCCTTGATGGGATCAATCCATGACGTCCCCAAGCCTATGGGAGCCACTAGCTTAACATCTATGCTTCGTGTCTTCAAAACACGGAAGTACACACTTCCTGAACTTTCTTCAATCTCAGACGAAGCGAACTTTGATAGCACATCTGCCTTAACATTTTCTTCCCTTGGAATGTGTTCAACATGGCATTCATTAAATTGGGTCATCACAGCCAAGTACAAAAATAAAACTTCACTCAGAACTGGCTTAGCCAACAACGGGGCCTGGGCCATATACTTCTTTAATTCTTCAAATGCCTTCTGGTTTTCCTCACTCCATACAAAGTCTTTGATGTTCTTTAGTGATTTGAAGAATGTCAAGCACTTGTCTCCTGACTTGGAGATGAATCGTCCTAGCGCCGCAACACTTCCTGTGAGCTTCTGAACATCCTTGACAGTTTTTGGTGGTTCCATATCCAGGATTGCCTTTATTTTATCGGGGTTAGCCTCAATTCCCCTCTTTGAGACCATCAATCCCAAGAATTTTCCAGATCCTACTCCGAAAGCACACTTCGTAGGATTCAACATCATCTTGTGGTACCTTATGCTATTGAGAAGAGTCCCGATAAGGATATAAATCCTTATAGATTAGCCTCAAGGGGACCTAAAAGGATAAGGAATCAGTTTCCTACTATCTAGGACTTCAAAGTCCATTCTAATTATGAGACTTGCCCACCAAGTCTCCTATACCAAGTCCAATTCAAGGACTCCCAACATCTATATAAGGGGCCTCACCCCACAAATCAGAACTACGTTTTTTGGCTTGATTCTCTAATTCACAGAGATACGTAGGCATCTCGTAAAGGCAGAATTAAGCTACGAAACACGAGAGCAGCCATTGAAGGCTTTGAGCTCCCGAATCTTGGTAATAAATACAGCAAATAATAACCTTAGTTTTTTATCCATAACATTTGGCGCCGTCTGTGGGAAGACACAACAACAACCATGACGAGAACACGGAGAACAATTAGAGCTCTAGAGGAAGGAACACCATCAGAGACAACCCAGGTGATTTCGTCAACCGTGGAGGTTCCTCCCCATTCAACTTATGCATCTACTCAGGGGGAAGCCCAGACAGGGGCAACTCAACCTCAGCTACAAGGGACAACTCCCCCGACTATTCAAGGTACGAATCCTCAAGTTCAACAAGTACATATACCTGTGAATTCTCGACCCGTCGGGTATGAATATTCAACTATTGTTACTACTAACCCCTCTTATGGGATGCCCCTTCACCCTGAGGTTGGAGGAAACGGATATGCTGGGCGAAGCGAAGCACGAGGGCAGTCGCCCCCCTATATACGAGGTTTGGGTCCTATCCCTGAGGATCGGGAATTTTCTGGTCCTTACACTGAGAGAGACTCCGAATTTTCGGATGATGAAGTGGCCCCGAAAAGGAGGCGTCCTGGAAAAGAGCCAATAGCCAATGGAAGGTAACGCCCCCAAAGCACCCCAGGGGCGAATCCCCAAGAAGTGCAGGAAAGGATCAGGGCTCATGAGGCTGAAATCCAAAGGCTGAGGCGTGATTTGGAGGCTCACCAGGCCACCAGACCCCAGATACCTCCTAGGGGGAGAAATCCTCCTCCTGTCATAGACCTGGATGGTCCGGTAAGAAGAAGGGCTGCTGTCCCAAGAACTGATCCAAGCAATCTCCTTCCCCTTGGAGATCCCGATGATCCAACTCCACCCTTCACAGAAGAGATAATGAATGCCCATATCTCAAGGAAATTCAAGATGCCCACTATCAAAGCCTATGATGGCACGGGAGACCCCGCTAATCATGTTAGGACGTTCTCTAATGCACTGCTGCTGCAACCCGTGAATGATGCTATAAAGTGTCGGACCTTCCCTCAAACCCTGTCGGGTATGGCTCAAATACGGTACAGTCGCCTACCCCCAAATTCTATTGGATCGTTCAGAGAATTAAGTCAGGCTTTTATTAAGCAATTCATCAGTGGAAGAGTCCATGAGAAAAGTTCAGCATCTCTTATGAGTCTTGTGCAGGGAGCTAAGGAATCCTTGAGAGATTACCTGAATCGTTTTACAAAGGAGACTTTAAAAGTCCCAGACCTTGATGATAAGGTAGCCATGATAGCACTGCAACAAGAAACTAGGGATGAGTTTTTCAAAATGTCCTTGGCCAAACGTCCCCCTTAAAACATGTTGCAACTCCAAGAGAGGGCAGGGAAGTATATCAAGGTTGAAGAAAGCATGAGGAAGACCGTGGTAAGTAATGAGCCCACTGGAGGCAAGAAGCGAAAAACTGATCTGGAGTATATCGCTAAGGACAAATATCCTAGAACCAAACAAAACCCTGATTCAACCCCCAAGAAGGGAGGACCTGGGCAAAAGTTCACTGAATACGCTAAGCTGAGTGCTCCTAGAAGTCAGATTTTGATGGAGATTGAGAAAGATAGAGATATTCGCTGGCCTAAGCCCTTGAAGGCTGATCCCGCCAAGCTAGATAAGAGCAAGTATTGCAGGTTTCACAAGGATGTTGGCCATGACACCGATGAGTGTAGGCAATTGAAAGATGAAATTGAGTTTTTGATTCGAAAAAGAAGGTTGAACAAGTATACTGGAGATGGAGGGGACAGAAACAATAATGGAAGGAAGAACTTTGAAGATCGTAGGAGGGACCAAGACGATCAGGGGCGGAATCCCCAACCTAGAGGGCCGGTTATAAATGCAATTTTTGGAGGACCACGACGCCCTCGAGGACCTGTGATAAACACGATCTTTGGAGATCCAACTGCTGTAGGATTGTCCAAAAATTCCAGAAAGGCATACACCAGGGAGGTTATGCATATTGTTGGCGAAGCCCCGAAGAGGGCCAGGACAGAAGTAACATTGGCTTTTGATGATTCCGACCTAGAGGGTGTGAAGTTTCCCCATGACGACCCGCTGGTCATAACACCGATAATAGGAAATAGCCCGGTTAAGAGGGTCCTTGTGGATAATGGTGCTTCTGTGGATATCTTGCTCCACGACACCTTTCTAAGGATGGGGTATAACGACTCCCAGTTGACACCAACCGACATGCCGATATATGGATTTGCTGGAGTAGAATGTCCTGTGGAAGGGATAATTAAATTGCCGACCACCATAGGTACGGAGCCAAGGCAAGCAACGCAGATGCTGATTTCGTGGTGGTAAAGGCTAGTTCAACTTATAATGCTATCATGGGGAGAATAGGGATACATGCCTTCAAGGCAGTCCCCTCTTCCTACCATTCAGTCATGAAGTTTCCCACCCGAAACGGGATTGGAGAAGAGAGAGGAGATCAAAAAATGGCTAGAAGCTGTTATGTGGCCTCTTTGAGGGCAGATGGAGTCGGGGGGCAGGTTCTTCCTATTGAAGATATGGATGTTCGAGAAAATGATGAGAATAGAGGAAGGTCAGCAGAAGAATTGGTTTCGGTTCCTTTAGACCCCGAGAATCCTGAGAGGATGACTTTCATTGGAGCCACATTAGAGGAGCCCCTTAGAGGGAAGTTAGTGAAATTTTTGCAAGAAAATAGTGATGTGTTTGCATGGTCAGCAGCTGATATGCCAGGTATAGACCCGGAGTTAATTACTCACAAGCTAAACGTGGATCCAAGCCGGAAGACAGTGAAACAAAAGAAAAGAAATTTTGCCCCGGAAAGACAAGAAGCTATAAAACAGGAAGTAGAAAAGCTCTTAGAGGCTGGTTTCATTGAGGAGATTAAATTTCCGGAGTGGTTAGCAAACCCTGTAATGGTGAAGAAGGCTAATGGAAAGTGGAGGATGTGTATAGACTTCACTGATCTGAATGATGCATGCCCCAAAGACTGTTTCCCGCTGCCTAGAATTGATACTTTGATTGATGCCACTGCTGAACATGAGATGCTGAGTTTCATGGATGGATTTAACGGATACAATCAGATCAAAATGCATAAGGATGACATTCCAAAGGTATCATTTATCACTGACTTTGGTGTTTATTGTTATCTTGTTATGGCGTTTGGTCTCAAGAATGCAGGAGCCACCTATCAGAGGTTGGTGAATAAAATTTTTAAGGATCTTATTGGAAAGACTATGGAAGTCTATGTTGATGACATGCTAGTCAAGAGTCTAGTAAAGACTGATCATATAACCCATTTGAGGGAAGCTTTTGAGGTCCTAAGGTACCACAAGATGATGTTGAATCCTACGAAGTGTGCTTTCGGAGTAGGATCTGGAAAATTCTTGGGATTGATGGTCTCAAAAAGGGGAATTGAGGCTAACCCCGATAAAATAAAGGCAATCCTGGATATGGAACCACCAAAAACTGTCAAGGATGTTCAGAAGCTCACAGGAAGGGTTGCGGCGCTAGGACGATTCATCTCCAAGTCAGGAGACAAGTGCTTGACATTCTTCAAATCACTAAAGAACATCAAAGACTTTGTATGGAGTGAGGAAAACCAGAAGGCATTTGAAGAATTAAAGAAGTATATGGCCCAGGCCCCATTGTTGGCTAAGCCAGTTCTGAGTGAAGTTTTATTTTTGTACTTGGCTGTGATGACCCAATTTAATGAATGCCATGTTGAACACATTCCAAGGGAAGAAAATGTTAAGGCAGATGTGCTATCAAAGTTCGCTTCGTCTGAGATTGAAGAAAGTTCAGGAAGTGTGTACTTCCGTGTTTTGAAGACACGAAGCATAGATGTTAAGCTAGTGGCTCCCATAGGCTTGGGGACGTCATGGATTGATCCTATCAAGGCTCACATTCAGACCGGTTGGTTGCCAAGCGATGCAACTGAAGCACGGAAGTTAACTGTTCGGGCACTAAGGTACTCTTTGATAGATGGGATTCTTTACAAAAGATCTTTCGTGGTTCCCTACTTGAGGTGTCTCAGGCCCGATGAGGCACGCTTGGCTCTTGAAGAAGTGCATGAAGGTATTTGTGGACAACACTTGGGGGGCAGGGCCTTGGCTCATAAGATAACTCGTTTAGGTTTTTATTGGCCAGAAATGATGGCTGATGCCAAAGAATACGTGAAGAAATGTGACCGCTGTCAGAAGCATGCACCTGTTGTTAGACAACCCCCCGAGATGCTGACCTCTATCAACTCACCGATTCTTTTTGCTATGTGGGGAATGGATATTTTGGGGCCTTTTCCCATGGCCACAACACAAAGGAAATTTCTGATTGTAGCCATTGATTATTTCACCAAGTGGATCGAAGCCAAACCCTTGGCCAAGATCACAACTAAGCAGGTTGCACAATTACTGTGGGAAAACATTATGTGCCGATATGGAATTCCCCGTATCCTCGTCACTGACAATGGAACACAATTCAACAATGAGGAATTCAAGAAGTATTGTGAAGAAAATGAAATTGAGCTACGATTCACCTCTGTGGCTCACCCGCAAGCCAATGGGCAAGCAGAGGTAGCAAATCGGATAATCCTGGATGGACTAAAGAAGAGGATCGAGAAGTCAAGAAATAATTGGGTGGATGAAATACTTCCAATATTATGGGCCTACAGGACTACCTGTAGTGTCACGATAGGAGCAACTCCATTCATGTTGGCATATGGGGCAGAAGCAGTAGTTCCAGTAGAGATATCACATTCCTCTCCAAGGATTCAGGCTTTCGATGAGGAAGAAAATGAGGAAGGGCAGAGGTTAGCCCTAGATTTAATCGATGAAGTGCGAGATAAAGCACATGCAAAGATAGTAGAATATCAGAAAAAAGCTTCATTCTACTACAACCTAAGGGTTAAAGAGAGGTTTTTTAAACAAGGTGATCTAGTCTTGAGAAAAATAGAGGCTTCTGGTGTCGGACAGAAAGGAAAGCTTGCCCCGAATTGGGAAGGGCCGTACAGAGTCAAGAGCGTTCAGGGTAGAGGAACCTACAAGCTGGAAACTATGGATGGTTTGGAAGTCCCGAGGACCTGGCACGCACAAAACTTGAAGGTTTACTACGTATAAGATAGGCGAAGTACGATTCTCACTTGTCATTGTGACAAGTAGGTTTAAAAGCACCTTGAAGCTTTGCTTGCGTAGGATTTTATATTCCAGTAGAATTTACATTGTCTAGTTATTGTTGATTAGGGTCGAACCCATGCTGTGTAAGGTTTTGGAAAACCAGACTTCATATTAAAGAG